>NC_136471.1:4957142-5209723 GCF_902686455.1 Sciurus vulgaris | reverse complement strand
TATTTCAGTTAAGAGACTTCTTCCATTGGGTATCCTAGTGTTGTTTCAACTTTGGAGGTCTTGCTCATTTCCCTATCTGTATTATCTCAACTTTAGTTTTATCAGTGTGAGGAAAGGGAATGAGACAGATATTCATGTTCCAGAAGTTCTCCTGGGTGTTTGCATGCAAGAAATTATAACCTAACATTGTTGGAATGACAGTGGTAGGGTGGGATGGGGTGGTTATTCAGCATCATACTTGTTGTCAAGTGCAATAAAGAAAGAAAAATACCTCCAGAATGAAAAGGAAGAAGTAAATCTGTCTTTAATCTTTGCCGAAAATTATACATGTCTACAGAAGTGCTTCCAGAACTACAAATTGAATTTAACAAGGTCATAAGATAAAAGAACAATATACAAACATTAGTTTTAATTTTATATACTGTCAATGAACAATGGGCAATTTAAATTTAAAAATGGAATTAGAAAAGATGAAATACAGAGGGCTAAGCCTGGAAAAATATTCAGAAGACCTGTATACCACAATCTACAAATCATTGCAGAGATAAGTCAATGAAGTTCTAAATAAATGGAAATACTTCATTCATGAGTTGGAAGTCAATATTGCTAAGACATCCATTTTTCTCATATTTCTCCATGGACCTTCCAGTTACTGCTGGACACCACCCAGAAGTGAAACAGGTCAAGGAACCTTCCTCAGAAATGATAATCAGAGCGGTTATGTGTATATCTAGAAGATGTTGCTCTTCAGCAAAATTGGAATCTCCAGGTTGGAGAGAACAAAAGGGCAGCCTCAGTTTGGGGCCCTTTACAGCTAAAGTGTTTGTCATATCTATAGATCACATATATTGGGTGCATTTTTGTGGCGTCTGCAAGCACATAGCTTTTAAAGGACTAAAATATGTTTATTCAGACTATATTTAAAGAAACTGAATGTGTGAGAATTTTAATTTAATGCACTAAGCTTTGCATTAATAGTCTTGGTTTGCTGTGAAGACGTCAAAGCATAACGGCCATCTGTGACCCATATACGACAGTAAGTTATTAGATACAATAAAAATCTATCAGTTAAAAATGGATAACAGGAACAATCTTTGTAAGTAGTCATGATACCTGAAGCAACCATGGAAAATAATATATAGGGTTTCTAACTTTTCTAACTCTGGCTGTAAAGGTCTTGGAAGTTGACATTACATTACTTACAATAAGAAAATTCCTAATAAACTGAAAACAAATTATTTCTCTTATACCTACTAAAGAGCCAACATTGCAGAGCAAACTACCACACCAAAATCTGGAGAATACAGTGCAGGGAAGTAATGCCAAGATCTGCTTAACTGGAGCAGAAGATTCAGGTCAATAAACTGGTAAAGGGCTGGGGAGATAGCTCAGTTGGTAGAGTGCTTGCATGCAAGCACACAAGGCCCTGGGTTCGATCCCCAGTACCACAAAAACATAAAATAAAAAATAAAGAAAAAATCTAGTAAAAACTTTAAATGGTAATTTTGATAAGTTTGTAGAGACTGAGTGTGGAGTACCATGTGAGTGGCAAACTACTTGGCAACCAGTCTTTGAAGGTAAACTCTTATGGGATTTAACTCCAGGAACATCAGCAGATCCCCAGAAATGATCTATGAAATAGACCCTGAGCCTTCTGCATAACAAAGGGTTTGCCAGAGCTTCATCTCAGCTGGGATATGGTATTCCTCCCACTCCAACCTTCTGGCTTTCCTGTTTTATCTGAAGCATGGCAAACAAAACAGACATAGTTAGCAGGAGTCAGGATCTCAAGAAAGGAGATTGGGACAGCCAACAAAGGAGTAGGGAGAGATGGGGGGGTGGTGCGGGCTATACTACTGGAGAAACAACAATCCTTGCAATTTAATCATAATATTATAACATTCTCCTCTCCCCAAAATCTTATGACCACATCAACATTGGAATATAATGGCAAAAGAATGTCAAGACACAGGCTTAAATTAAGCAGAATTCTTAGGGAAACTCAAAGACAATAGGAGGGGCATGGAAAAGGATACTGGAAGACATTGAAAACTGACACCTACAGCCACAACAAACACTAAACCCAATTCAGTTTCCAGTCAGATTAGCATCAAACACCACACTAAAAGCATTTTTCTCAGTTACTGTTATTATAACAACAACAAAAACATGGCATGCAAAAATTAAAGGGGAAAAATATTCTGAAGGGATAAAGCAAGCATCAAAACCAGACACATTTTGGAATTATTAGGAATGGAATTTAAAATAGCAAGGATTCATGTTTAGGGTCTAATCAAAATTGTAGATAACATGCAAGAATATATAAAGAGATAAGTGGAAATAATGAGAAAAAGTCTAAACTGAGTGCTAGAAATCAGTGGTGACATAACAGAAATGAAGAATGATTTCATTGGATTCTAATTTGACCACTGAGCACATAAAGAGAAGTGAGTGAAATTTTCTAGGTAATGAAAAAACAAAGCTTCCTCCTAAGTGGTAGTGTTCAACACTAGGACTGAAAATCCCCAGTGTATTCTTTTCTGATTCCAAAGAAAAAACTCAGAGGACTCAGTGGAGGGGGTTTGGGCATTTTTAAGCTCATGCTCTCCTCTTCCAAAACAAGCTGGGCTACTATGGAGACCAAACCATGCCCTCAAGCAGAGAGAATATGGGTTGCATGTGCACCTGGAGATGTTTTATGAGTGTCTTCTTTTACTTGACAAACAAGGTCACTCTGCTTTGATCCTCATCTAAATATTGGAGAAAAGGAAAGTGACCAGTCTCCCCTCTCTGTTTCCTTCATTATCAAATTCTTTAGAGTCCTTCTTATCTCACTGCCCAGAACAACAAGTTTCTTAGGAACTGACTAGTGTTTACCCCAACAGGTAAATGAAGAAAGGACAGGGAAGTCACTGTGCAGCAGTACAACGTGGGTGTGTTGGGACTTTGATTGTCGCTTTCTGTTGCCAGCAGTTACCATCTGGCAGGGAAGGTTAGCAAGGTATAGACACTTTCACAGTGGGTGGAAACCCCACAAAATGCCACATATTTCCTTGTTATACCTCCTCTAACCTAGTGTGTTAGTTGTGAACAGATGGCAACTTTGTAGTAACTAATGTTACTATACCAAAGGGGTAAAGGTAATATTGAACACAAGCAGCAGGTGTTGCAAACCTTAATGTACCCAGAATCTATCTAGTAGACTACTGTTGCCAAATATTTGGCATAGAACTATAATGGAGCAATAACAATCCAGTGAGTCATTTTTTAAAACAAAATTATTTCCTAGTATTTCCTTGAAAAGATGTTTTTCGTACAGTTACTTCCTCCTGTCCCAACCTTTTCCTAATGTATTCACCAACCCAAATGTCTGATATATAATACCCCTTTCTCATAGTATTATAAATTCTAAAGAAAAACCCTTCAAAATGCCTCTTCTCTGCTCAAAAGGGAACATGTTTATCTAAAAAGAAAATGTAGATGATAGGTTGAGGAGGTCAAGATTCCCTTTGGTATGATAAGGAGGCAACAATGACTTGAAGACTGACACAACACAGGCCTTAATGCTCTTTGAATTGGGAAAATCCTGAAAATTTGCTGATTTTTGTCCTATTATCAAATCTTTCCATACCCCTGAACCCTGGATGATGGAGATATGAGGAAGAAAATTCTCCCCTATCTTTTTCAAAGCTGGCTTTGAATCAAACCTGTTTCTAATCATCAGCCTGCACCCTGAGCTTTAATGGAGTGTGACAATGGTTAAACCTTCCTCCTAGTAAGAGAAATTCTTATTTCAACTAACGCTTTCCACAGAATTCTATTCTATGAACACAAGAAATCAGCATAGTCTGAAGTAAATGTAAAAGAGACTTCTCTCCACCCAGCATCCTTTCTTCCTCATAGCAGCAGTGAGCCCTGCACAAAGTCATACAACTTGAGGCTTATCCCCAAACACTGTTAGGAAAGCCCTGTGTCAGGAACTGTGCCTCAGGCATGGGCTTCATCATGTTTCTGCACAGGCATCCTTGTGCACACCATTCTGCCCATGCACTGCATCCCAGTTTGGCCTCCTGACTACCTATCACTACCAAGAACTTGTGGTCCCCCAACATTTGCATCTTCAGCATACCTTATGATCCCATTTCTTATTCACTGAACCCCTCATACTCACTCACTTATTCTCTACCCCAGAAAAAAAAAAAAACTGGCTACACTATCCTCTGTCTAATACACTGTCATCTGGGATTTCCCACAGGATATTCCTTTCTGTTGACTATAGTCTTTGTCTCTACCTTCATTTCTAGCACTGTTTCAGACTCTCCTTTGGAAAAGATGCTTGTGCTATGAAATTTACTCTATGGCATTATCAGCACTGCATAACATTGTGGACATTTTCATGTGTTTCTTTTTTTGAAATTATTTTTAAATACTCTTTGAAATTATTCTGAGACCATATTCAAGCACCTTAAAGAAAAACAAGGAGCATGGTTCATTTTACTCTAATCTTTTGCCTCTGCTCCCCAGCAATTTTGTGTGATTCCTATAAGTGAGGATTGATTCATTCAATCTAACCCCAAGTCTATTACAGATATGTGTCTTATTCCCTTTAAAAAACAAGGTATTGTTATAAAAATCAACTTAAAATTAATTAAAGAGGTAAATGTAAGACCTCAAACAATGAAACTACTAGAAAATTATTGGGAGGAATGCTTTAGGACACTGAAATGGGCAAAGAATTTTTGGATAAGATCCTAAAAGCATAGGAAACAAAACCAAAAATAGACTAATGGGATTTCATCTAATTATAAGCTTCTGTACAGAAAAGGAAATAGTTGTTAGAACAAAGAATAATCTATAGAATGGTAGAAAATATGTGTAAACCATTCATCTGACAAGGGGCTGATATGAAGAATATACAGGGGACATCAGAAACTCAGTAGTAAATAAAATACTAACTTTTAAGATGGTCAGTAAAACCTAAAAGAGGTTTTCTTTTCTGAAAAGAAGGCATATGAATAAACAATGGGTATATAAAAAATGATCAGCATCACTAATCATCAATGAAATGCAAACTAAAAATGCAATGAGATAGAACTTCATACCTATAAGAATGTTATTATTAAAAAGGTTAAAGAAAAGTACTGGTGAAGATGTGGAAGTTAAGGGGATGTGTAAACACTTTTGGTGATAATGTAAATTAGTATAGCCATAATGGAAATCACAATGAACTTTCCTCAAATAATTAAAAACAGAACCATCATGACTGGGGTTACAGCTCACTGGTAGAGTCCATGCCCGGTATGTGTGTGGACCAGTTTCAATCCTAGCACCACATATACAATACACACACAGCAAACAAACAATAAAACACAGAGCTAACATATGATCCAACAGTTCCACTCCTATTGGGACTCCTAATATATACCAAAGGAAATGAAACTAGTATGTTGAAGAGACATGTACACCCCCATGCTCATTGCAGTACTATTCACAATAGTCAAGAAATGGAAACAACCTAAGTGTTCATCAACTGATGAATGGGTAGAGAAAATGTATATATTCACAACAGAATACTATTCAGTCATATAAAAGAATGAAATTCTGTCTTTATATCAAAATGGGCAGAATTAGTGGACATGTTAAACAAAGTAAACCAGGCACAGAAGACAAATACATGTTCTCACTGACTAGTCCAACCTAAAAATTAACCTCATAGAAGAACAGAGTGTAACAGTGGTTAGTAGAGACTGGGAAGACGAAGGGAAAGGAGAAATGGAAAGAGGTTAGATAAGGGGAGCCAAAATACAGTTTTATAGGGGGCATTAGTTCTGATGTCCTGTAGCCTAGGAGGGCAACTAAAGACTACAGCAATCTATGAATATTTCAAAATAAAACAGTGGGAATGTTTCCAAAACTGAAATGACTGATATGGAAATACTATTTCTCCCAATTTTATCATTATGCCTAGGGTACACATATTAAATTATCATACTAAGCTTAATAAATATATATAAATATTATTTTCTAATAAAATAATAGCATCTATATACATTAACAACAAACTATCTGAAAAAGAAATAAAACAATTATATTTACAACAGCATCAAAAACAAAAAATACTAATAATAAATTTGATAATTAATTTAAATATACTACTAATAAATTTAACCAGGAAGAAGATAAATCCATACACTGTAAACTATAAAACATTAATAAAATAAATTGAGAAGTCACTAATAAATATTTCCCATCGACATGGATTGGTAGAATTACTATTATTAAAATTTCATACTGGTCCATCGCCTGCCTTACACCTATCCATCACCCAACAAATGAGGTTCACCTCCCGATCGTCTGACAACAGTCAGCAAAATGATCGCCGACAACCAGTGGAGCACCAGCTGCCTGCTGTCGCCTGGAACTTCACTGTTACAATACCTGCAGGTTTGATTACATGTGGCTGCCGCCATTTTGAGACAACAGCCAGGCCCCATAGGACCCCTGGCCAGACTGACTGAGCCCCAACTCCAGGATCCCTCAGCCTGACTGATCACTCCCTGCCTCTGGGCCCCTCACATCGACTGACTGCTCCCTGCCAACAGGACCCTGAGACAAACTGACTGCACCCTATCACCGGGACCCCAGACCGACTGATTGCACCCAGCCTCAAGGATCCCACAACCACACCAAACACACCGGACCTCCAGGACCCCTGCCGGACCAACCACATCCTGTCTCCAGGACCTGCAGCTGACCACGTCCACCCCTGAGCTGCAGCTCCCCATTTGCCAACATGTTTTGAAGCCAGAGCAAGCCAGAGCAGCCATCTTGGATAATCCTGGAAGCCTTAGGTTCGATCTTTAGGTGGGGCACACCCATCCTGAGACACCTGCTGGAGGCTTAAAGCTCATTGTCAGGTACCTCTCATGCATCAGGCTACTAAACTCTGGGAGGTTTCATTACTATATGACTGTTATACTGTGGATTTTCTTATTTCTCCTTATTGAAAAAATTTAAGTTTTTATTTCTTTACTTTTCTTGCTCTCTTTTCCTTATGTTTGCCTGTTCCCTCAGAGTCTCTTTCTCATATTTTTGCATGCTAACATCCAATTTCTTTTGACTACACTCTCACCCTTTCTATTTTCCAGAAATTCTGTATATTCTTTTCTTATCCCATTAACAGCCACATTCTACATCCCTCTGCATCCTCTTTGTCCTACATTAGAAACTGCAGACCTCATTGCAAACCTGTTTGTTTTACCAAAGATAATATTTGAACTCATTTAGTTTACTATGACAATTTTGTTATTGTCCCTATAGGGGCTATTTGGTCTAGGATTGCATAGTGTCTGATTTGGGCACTGCTAATACTGACCTCCCCTTAAAGAAAGGGTTTTGGAAACCTTTAGGGCCACTATAAGCCTATAGGGGGAAATCTGTAATACCCCAGATCTGCACTGCTAGAGGGAAAGATACATGAACAACATGAAAAAACAAGGGAAGAAAATGATCCAAACAAATCTAGATTCTATATTAATAGAATCCAATGACAGTATGTTAGAAGAAATGTCAGAAAAGGACTTCAGATTATACATGATTAAGATGATTCGCAAAGCAAAGGATGAGATAAGAGAGCAAATGCAGGCAATGAATGATAATACCAATAAGCTGAAAGAGCACCTGCAGGAAGCAAAAGATCATTTCAACAAAGAGATAGAGATTCTCAAAAAAACCCAAATGGAAATCCTTGAAATGAAGGAGACAATAAACCAAATAAAAAACTCAATGGAAAGCATCACCAAAAGACTAGACCGCTTGGAAGACTGAACCTCAGACAATGAAGACAAAATATTTAATCTTGAAAATAAAGTTGCCCAAACAGAGAATATGGTAAGAAATCATGAACAGAATCTCCAAGAACTATGGGACATCATGAAAAGACCAAATTTAAGAATTATTGGCATTGAGGAAGGCACAGAGAAACAAACCAAAGGAATGAACAACCTATTCAATGAAATAATATCAGAAAATTTCCCAAACCTGAAGAATGAAATGGAAAAGCAAATACAAGAGGCTTACAGAACACCAAATGCACAGAATCACAACAGATCCACACCAAGGCATATTATAATGAAAATGCCTAACATTCAAAATAAAGATAGGATTTTGAAGGCCACGAGAGAAAAGCATCAGTTTACATGTAGGGGGAGACCAATATGGATAGCAGCCGACTTCTCAACACAGACTCTAAAAGCTAGAAGGGCCTGGAACAATGTATTTCAAGCTCTGAAAGAACATGGTACCAACCACGAATCCTATACCCAGCAAAACTAAACTTCAAATTTGAAGATGAAATAAAATCCTTCCATGATAAACCAAAGTTAAAAGAATTTACAAACAGAAAGCCTGTGCTACAGAATGCTCTCAACAAAATATACCATGAGGAGGAAATGAAAAACAACAATGTAGGTCAACAAAGGGAGGAACTACCTTAGAGAAAAACCACTCAAAGGAGAAACCAAGCCAACTTAAAAACCAAAAATAAGCCAAATGACTGGGAATACAAATCATATCTCAATAATAGCCCTGAACGTCAATGGCCTAAACTCATCAATCAAAAGACATAGACTGGCAGAATGGATTAAAAAGAAAGACCCAACAATATGCTGCCTGCAAGAGACTCATCTCATAGAAAAAGACATCCACAGGCTACAGGTGAAAGGATGGGAATAAAACCTACCATGCACATGGACTCAGTAAAAAAGCGGGGGTTTCCATGCTTATAACAGCTAAAGTGGACTTCAAGCCAAAATTATTCAGAAGGGATAAAGAAGGACATTTCATACTGCTTAAGGGAACCATAAATCAGGAAGACATAATGATAGTAAATATTTATGCCCCAAACAATGATGCATCCCTGTACATCAAACAAATCCTTCTCAATTTCAGGAATCACATAGACCACAACACAATAATTCTGGGTGACTTTAATGCACCGCTGTCACCACTAGATAGATCTTCCAAACAAAAACCAACCAAAGAAACCATAGAACTCAATAACACAATCAATTACCTAGACTTAATAGACATATATAGCATATTCCATCCATCATCGAGCAGATTCACTTTCTTCTCAGCAGCACATGGAACCTTCTAAAAAATAGACCACAAAGCAGCCCTTAGGAAATGCAAAAAAATGGAGATACTGCCTTGTGTTGTATCAGATCATAATGGACTGAGAATAGAAATCAATGACAAAATAAAAAACAGAAATTACTCCAACACCTGGAGACAAAATAATATACTATTGAATGAAATATATATACAACAGAAAACATCAGGGAGGAAACTAAAAAATTCTTAGAGGTCAATGAGAATGACGATACAACATATCAAAATTCCTGGGACACTACGAAAGAAGTACTAAGAGGAAAATTCATTGCATAGAGCGCATTCCAGAAAAGAATGAAAAGTCAACAACTAAATAACCTAACATTACAGCTCAAAGCCCTAGAAAAAGAAGAACAGAATAACAGCAAAAGTAGTAGAAGACAGGAAATAATTAAAATCAAACTATCAGCAATGTGAAGAGAAAGCCTACAGAGTGGGAGAATATCTTTGCCACTCATACTTCAAATAGAGCACTAATTTCCAGAATCTATAAAGAACTCAAAAAACTCTACACCAAGAATACAAATAACCCAATCAACTAATGGGCTAAAGATATGAACAGACACTTCACAGAAGAAGATCTACAAGCAATCAACAAACATATGAAAAAAATGTTCACCATCTTTACTAAGAAGAGAAATGCAAATCAAAACTACACTAAGATTCCATCTCACACCAATTAGAATGGCGATTATCAAGAATACAAGCAACAATAGGTGTTGGAGAGGATGTGGGGAAAATGGTACACTCATACATTGCTGGTGGGGCTGCAAATTAGTGCAGCCACTCTGGAAAGCAGTGTGGAAATTCCTTAGAAATTTTGGAATGGACCCACCAGTTGACCCAGCTATCCCACCCCTCAGCCTATACCCAAAGGACTTAAAATCAGCATACTACAGAGATACAGCCACATCAATGTTCATAGCTGCTCTATTCACAATAGCCAGATTGTGGAACCAACCTAGATGTCCTTCAATTGATGAATGGATAAAGAAACTGTGGTATATATAAGGAATGGAGTAATACTCAGCTATAAAGAATAATAAAATTATGGCATTTGCAGGCAAATGGATGAAATTTTAGAATACCATGTTAAGTGAGATAAGCCAATATCAAAAATCCAAAAGATGAATGATCTCACTGATAAGCGGATGATGACACATAATGGGGAGTGGGAGGGGGGCAAGAATGGAGGAAGGAGGGACTGTATAGAGGGAAAAGAGAGGTGGGAGGGGTGGGGGGAAGGAAAAAAATAACGGAATGAATCAAACACCATTACTCTATGTAAATGTATGAATATGCAAATGGTATGCTGTTACTCCATGTACAAACAGAAACAACATGTGTCCCATTTGTTTACAATAACAATAAATAAAAAATAATTAAAATCAGAGCTGAAATCAATGAAATTGAAACAAAAGAAACTATTCAAAAAATTGACAAAACAAAATGTTGGTTCTTTGAGAAAGTAAACAAAATAGACAAACCCTTAGCCACAATAACAAAGAGAAGGAGAGAGAAGACTCAAATTACTAATATTCATGATGAAAAAGTAAATATCATGACACACACCACTGAGATACAGAACATAATGAGAAGCTACTTTGAAAATCTGTATTCCAACAAAATAGAAACTACTGAAGATATAGACAAATTTCTAGAGACATATGCTCCTCCCAAACTGAACCAGGAGGACATACACAATTTACACAGATCAATGTCAAGCAATGAAATAGAAGAAGCCATTAAAAATGTACCATCCAAGAAAAGCCCAGGACCAGACGGATTCTCAGCCGAGATCTACAAGACCTTCAAAGAAGAACTCATTCCAATACTTCTCAAAGTATTCCAGGAAATAAAAAAGGAGGGTACCCTACTGAACTCATTCTATGAAGCTAATATCACACTCATACCCAAACCAGGAAAAGACACATCAAGGAACGAAAATTTTAGACCAATATCCTTGAAGAATATAGATGCAAAATCCTTAACAAAATATTGGCAAACCGTATCCAAAAACATATTAAGAAAATTGTGCACCATGATTAAGGGGGGTTCATCCCTGGAATGCAAGGATGGTATACATCCATAAATCAATAAACTTAATCCATCATGTCACCAGACTTAAGGATAAGAATCATATGGTTATTTCAATTGATGCAGAAAAAGCATTCGACAAAATACGACACCCCTTCATGCTCAAAATACTAGGAGAAGTAGGGATAGTCGGAACATACCTGAACATTTTAAAGGCTATTTATGCTAAGCCCCATGGACAACATTATTCTTAATGGAGAAAAACTGAAACCATTCCCTTTAAAAATAGGAACAAGACAGGAATGTCCTCTTTCACCAATTCGATTCAACATTGTCCTTGAAACTCTAGCCAGAGCAATTAGGAAGGCCAAAGAAAGTAAAGGGATATGAATAGGAAAAGAGGAACTTAAGCTGTCACTATTTGCAGATGACATGATTCTATAGTTAGAGGATCCAAAAACCTCCTCCAGAAAACTTCTAGACCTCATCAATGAATTCAGCAAAATAGCAGGTTATAAAATCAACACGCATAAATTTAAAGCATTTGTATATGCAAGCGATGAAACAGCTGAAAGGGAAATGAGAAAAACAACTCCATTTACAATAGCCTCAAAGAAATAAAATACTGGGGAATCAATCTAACCAAAGAGGTAAAAGATCTCTACAATGAAAACTACAAAACATTGAAGAAAGGAATTGAGGAAGACCTTAGAAGATGGAAAGATCTCCCATGTCCTTGGATAGGCAGAATTAATATTGTCAAAATGGCCATACTAACAAAAGTGCTATACAGATTCAATGCAATTCCAATTAAAATCCCAATGACGTACCTTACAGAAATAGAGCAATCAGTCATGAAATTCATCTGGAAGAAAAGGAAACCCAGAATAGCTAAAGCAATCCTTAGCAGGAAGTATGAAACAGGGGATATCGCAATACCAGAACTTCACCTATACTCCAAAGTAATAGTAACAAAAATGGCATGGTATTGGCACCAAAATAGACAGGTAGATCAATGGTACAGAATAGAGGACACGAACACAAACCCAAATAATTACAATTTTCTAATACTAGACAAAGGTGCCAAAAATATGCAATGGAGAAAAGATAGCCTCTTCAACAAATGGTGCTGGGAAAACTGGAAATCCATATGCAACAGAATGAAACTAAACCCCTATCTCTCACCCTGCACAAAAATCAACTCACAATGGATCAAAGACCTTGAAATCAGACCAGAGACCCTGCATCTTATAGAAGAAAAAGTAGGTCCACATCTTCACCTTGTTGGCTTAGGATCACACTTCCTTAACAGGACTCCCATAGCACAAGAAATAAAAGCAAGAATCAATAACTGGGATAGATTCAAACTAAATAGCTTTCTCTCAGCAAAGGAAACTATCAGCAATGCAAAGAGAGAGCCTACAGAGTGGGAGAATATGTTTGCCACTCATACTTCAGAGAGAGCACTAATTTCCAGAATCTATAAAGAATTCAAAAAACTCTACACCAAGAATACAAATAATCCAATCAACAAATGGGCTAAGGAAATGAACTGACACTTCACAGAAGAAGATCTACAAGCAATCAACAAACATATGAAAAAATGTTCACCATCTTTATTAATAAGAGTAATGCAAATCAAAACTACGATAAGATTCCATCTCACCCCAATTAGAATGGTTATTATGAAGAATACAAGCAACAATAGGTGTTGGAGAGGATGTGGGGGAAAAGGTACACTCATACATTGCTGCTGGGTCTGCAAATTAGTGCAGCCACTCTGGAAAGCAGTGTGGAGATTCCTTAGAAAACTTGGAATGGACCCACCATTCGACCCACCTATTCCACTCCTTGGCCTATACCCAAAGGACTTAAAATCAGCATACTACAGAGATACAGCCACATCAATGTTCATAGCTGCTCTATTCACAATAGCCAGATTGTGGAACCAACCTAGATGCCCTTCAGTTGATGAATGGATAAAGAAACTGTGGTATATATATGGAGTGGAATAATACTCTGCTATAAAGAATAATAAAATTATGGCATTTGCAGGCAAATTGATGAAATTGGAGAATATCATGCTAAGTGAGATAAGTCAACCTCAAAAATCCAAAAGACGAATGATCTCACCGATAAGCAGATGATGACACATAATGAGGGATTGGGGGAGGAAGAACGGAGGAAGGAGGAACTGTATAGAGGGAAAGAGGGGTGGGAGGGGTGGGTGGCGGAAAAAATAACAGAATGAATCTAACACCATTACTCTATGTAAATGTATGATTATGCAAATGGTATGCTGTTACTCCATGTACAAATGGAAGCAACATGTGTACCATTTGTTTAAAATAAACATAAATTTTAGTGGGCAATCCAAGATGGCAGAGTAAAGGGTGACTACATCTCCTGTCGCTCCAGAACCCAGGATTCAAGAAGGGGAGGCATTGAGAGACTCGGACTAAAATAGAGCCACGGAGTGAGTTTCCACCACCGGGTGAAGCTCAGCCTGGGCGGCTGGCCCTGATAGGGGCAGCTTCTCAGAGCAGGGCAGGGCAGCTAGAGTCTTCCCCAGGTAGTCCTGTTCCCTCTGGAGGTGGGCTCCTCCCACATGGCCAGCTTCTTGGAGCAGGGCCCCCAGTGAGAGCCTTTCTGCACAGAACCAGCTCCAAGTCCCGGAGCCAGCGGGGAGTTCCAGCCCGCAGGCAGCTTCATGAACCAGTACAGGGCAGCCAGGGACTTCCCCAAGCAGCCCTGCTCCCTCTGATGGCAGGCGCCATTCAAGGCTAGCTTCTTGGAGCAGACTGCCCAGTGAGAGCCTTTCTACACAGAGCCAGCCACAAGTCCCCAAGCCAGGGGAGAGCTCCAACCCACAGGGAGCCCCTGGGACCAGGGCAGGGCAGCCAGAGACTTGTTCAGGCAGCCCTGCCCATCCAGCCGCAGGCTCTTTCCATGGGGTGATCCAAGATGGCGGAATAGAGGGTGACTGCATCTACAGTCGCTCCAGAACCCACGATTCAAGAAGGGGAGGCATTGAGAGACTCGGACTAAAATAGAGCCACGGGGTGAGTCTCCCCCACTGGGTGAAGCTCGGCCCGGGCAGCAGGCCCAGATAGGGGTGGCTTCTCAGAGCAAGGCAGGGCAGCTAGAGTCTTCCCCAGGTAGCCCTGCTCACTCCAGCTGTGGGGTCCTCCCACATGGCCAGCTTTTCAGAGCAGGCCCCCCAGGGAGAGCCTTTCTGCACAGAACGAGCTCCAATTCCCAGAGCCAGCAACAAGCTCCAGCTCGCAGGCAGCTTCAGAGACCAGGACAGGGCAACCAGGGACCTCCCCAAGCAGCCCTGCTCCCTCCGGTGTCAGGCTCCTTTCACGGCCAGTTTCTCGGAGCAGACCACAAGAGTGAGAGCCTTTCCGCACAGAGCCAGCTCCAAGCCTTGGAACCAGTAGCTGGCTAGGGGCAGCTTTCTTCGGAAGCACTGCATTATCAAGTTGCTCCAAGACTTCAGGCTACTGAAGGCTGGGAGGTGATATACTGGAAATCTACAGGGACACTATAAGCCAATAGAGGGAATCTGCAATATCTCAGAGTCCCACTGATATTTGACCAATATGAGAAAACAAGGGAAGAAAATGCCCCAGAAACTTAGATACTATATCAATGAAATTCAATGACAGCACAGCAGAAGAAATGTCAGAAAGGGAATTCAGAATGTACATAATTAAAACAGGGGAGCAAATGAGGAGATGAAAGAGCAAATGCAGGCATTAAATGATTGCATCAATCAAAGTTAAAAGAGCAAATACGGGAAGCAAGAGATTATTTCAATAAAGAGTTAGAGATACTGAAAAAAAAAACAAACAAACAGAAATCCTTGAAATGAAGGAAACAATAAACCAAGTTAAAAATGCCATAGAAAGCATAACCAATAGGATAGAACACCTGGAAGACAGAACCTCAGATATTGAAAACAAAATATTTAATCTTGAAAACAAAGTTGACCAAACAGAGAAGATGGTAAGAAATCATGAACAGAATCTACAAGAATTATGGGATATCATGAAAAGTCCAAATTTAAGAATTATTGGGATTGAGGAAGGCTTAGAGAAACAAACCAAAGGAATGAACAATCTATTCAATGAAATAATATCAGAAAATTTCCCAGATTTGAAGAATGAAATGGAAAACCAAGTACAAGAGGCTTATAGGACTCCAGATATACAAAATTACAACAGACCCACACCAAGGCACATTATTAGGAAAATACCTAAAATACAAAATAAAGACAGAATTTTAAAGGCCGTGAGAGAAAAGAATAAAATTACATTCAGGGGGAAACCAATAAGAATATCAGCAGATTTTTCAATCCAGACCCTAAAAGCTAGAAGGGCCTGGAACAACATTTACCAAGCACTGAAAGAAAACAGATGCCAACCAAGAATCTTATACCCGGCAAAACTTACTTTCAGATTTGACGACAAAATAAGATCCTTCCATGATAAACAAAAGCTAACGGAATTTACAAAAGGAAAGCTGGCATTACAGAACATTCTCAGCAAAATATTCCATGAGGAAGAGATGAAAAACATCAATGCAAATCAGCAACGGGAGGAACTAGCCTAAAAAATAGCCAAATAAAGGAGAAACCAAATCATGTCAAGAAACAAAAATGAGTCAAATGACTGGGAATAAAAATCATCTCACAATAATAACCCAGAATGTTAATGGACTGAACTCATCAATCAAAAGACATAGACTGCCAGATTGGATTAAAAAGAAAAAAATCCAACAATATGCTGCCTGCAAGAGACTCATCTCATAGAAAGAGATACCAATAGACTAAAGGTGAAAGGATGGGAAAAAACATACCATGCACACAAACACAGCAAAAAAGCTGGAGTATCCATCCTCATTTCAGATAATGCGGACTTCAAGCCAAAACTAGTCAGAAGGGATAAAGAAGGACATTACATACTGCTTAAGGGAAGCATAAATCAGCAAGACATAACAATCATAAATATCTATATCCTGAACATTGGCTCATCCATGTATGTCAAACAAATCCTTCTCAATTCCAGAAATCAAATAGACCACAACACAATAATACTAGGCGAATTTAACACACCTCTCTCACCGCTGGATAGATCGTCCAAACAAAAATTGAATAAAGAAACCATAGATCTCAATAACACAATCAACAATTTAGACTTAACAGACATATATAGAATATACCATCCAAGAAAGAATGAATACACTTTCTTCTCAGCAGCACATGGATCCTTCTCTAAAATAGACCATATTTTATGCCACAAAGCTACTGTTAGCAAATACAAGAAGATAGAGATACTACCTTGTACTCTATCAGATCATAATGGATTGAAATTAGAAATAAATGAGAGAATAAAAAACAGAAACTTCTCCAATACCTGGAGATTAAATAATACACTATTATACGATGAATGGATAACAGAAGACATCAGGAGGGAAATTAAAAAATTCTTAGAAGTAAACAAGAACAACGATACATCATATCAAAATCTCTGGGACACTATGAAAGCAGTACTGAGAGGAAGATTTATTTCATGGGGCGCATTCAACAAAAGAAGTAGAAATCAACAAATAAACGACTTAACACTACAGCTCAAAGCCCTAGAAAAAGAAGAGCAGACCAACACCAAAAGTAGTAGAAGACAGGAAATAGTTAAAATCAGAGCCGAATTCAACGAAATTGAAACAAAAGAAACAATGGGAAAAATTAACAAAATAAATAGTTGGTTCTTTGAGAAAATAAACAAAATTGATAAACCCTTAGCCATGCTAACAAAGAGAAAGGGGGAGAAAACTCAAATTACTAAAATTCGGAATGAACAAGGAAATACCACAACAGACACGAGTGAAATACAAAACATAATTAGAAGCTATTTTGAAAATCTATACTCCAACAAAACAGAAAACCTCGACGACATCAGCAAGTTTCTAGAGACATATGAATTACCTAAACTGAATGAGAAGGACATACACAACTTAAATAAATCAATTTCAAGCAATGAAATAGAAGAGGTCATCAAAAGCCTACCAACAAAGAAAAGTCCGGGACCAGATGGGTTCTCAGCTGAGTTCTACAAAACTTTTAAAGAAGAGCTCATTCCAATACTCCTCAAAGTATTCCATGAAATAGAAGAGGAGGGAACCCTCCCAAACTCATTCTATGAAGCCAATTTCACCCTGACCTAAACCAGACAGAGACACATCGAGAAAAGAAAATTTCAGACCAATATCCTTAATGAACATTGACGCAAAAATTCTCAACAAAATTTTAGCAAATCGCATACAAAAATATATTAAAAAGATAGTGCACCATGATCAAGTGGGATTTATCCCAGGGATGCAAGGTTGGTTCAACATCTGGAAATCAATAAATGTCATTCACCATATCAATAGACTTAAAGTTAAGAATCACATGATTATTTCAATAGATGCAGAAAAAGCATTTGATAAAATACAGCATCCCTTCATGCTCAAAACACTAGAAAAAATTGGAGTAGTGGTATCATTCCTTAACATTGTGAAGGACATCTATGCTAAGCCCATGGCCAATATCATTCTAAATGGTGAAAAACTGAAAGCATTCCCCCTAAAAACTGGAACAAGGCAGGGATGCCCTCTTTCACCACTTCCATTCAACATCGTCCTTGAAACTCTAGCCATAGCAATTAGACAAACCAAAGAAATTAAAGGGATACGAATTGGAAAAGAAGAACTCAAACTATCCCTGTTCACTGATGACATGATTATATATTTAGAGGAACCTGGAAATTCCACCAGAAAACTTTTAGAACTCATAAGTGAATTCAGTAAAGTAACAGGTTACAAGATCAATGCTCATAAATCCAATGCATTTTTATACATAAGTGATGAATCTTCAGAAAGAGAAATTAGGAAAACTACCCCATTCACAATAGCATCGAAAAAAATAAAATACTTGGGAATCAATGTCACAAAAGAGGTGAAAGACCTCTACAATGAGAACTACAGAACACTAAAGAAAGAAATTAAAGAAAACCTCAGTAGATGAAATGATCACCCATGTTCTTTCATAGGCAGAATTAATATTTTCAAAATGGCCATACTACCAAAAGTGCTATACAGATTCAATGCAATTCCAATTAAAATCCCAATGACGTACCTTACAGAAATAGAGCAAGCAATTATGAAATTCATCTGGACGAATAAAAAACCCAGAATAGCTAAAGCAATCCTTAGTAGAAAGAAAGAAGCAGTGGGTATCGCAATACCAGATCTTCAACTCTGTTACAAAGCAATAGGAACAAAAACGGCATGGTATTGGTACCAAAAAAGACAGGTAGATCAATGGTACAGAATAGAGGACACGAACACAAACCCAAATAAATACAATTTTCTAATACTAGGCAAAGGTGCCAAAAATATGCAATGGAGAAAAGATAGCCTCTTCAACAAATGGTGATGGGAAAACTGGAAATCCATATGCAACAGAATGAAACTAAACCCCTATCTCTCACCCTGCACAAAAATCAACTCACAATGGATCAAAGACCTTGAAATCAGACCAGAGACCCTGCATCTTATAGAAGAAAAAGTAGGTCCAAATCTTCAACTTGTTGGCTTAGGATCAGACTTCATTAACAGGACTCCCATAGCACAAGAAATAAAAGCTAGAATCAACAACTGGGATGGATTCAAACTGAAAACCTTTCTCTCAGCAAAGGAAACTATCAGTAATGTGAAGAGAGGGCCTACAGAGTGGGAGAATATCTTTGCCACTCATACTTCAGATAGAGCGCTAACTTCCAGAATCTATAAAGAACTCAAAAAACTCTACACCAGGAATACAAATAATCTAATCAACAAATGGGCTAAGGAAATGAATAGACACTTCACAGAAGATGTACAAGCAGTCAACAGATACATGAGAAAATGTTTAACATCTCTAGTAATAAGAGAAATGCAAATCAAACTACCCTAAGATTTCATCTCACCCCAATTAGAATGGCGATTATCAAGAACACAAGCAACAATAGGTGTTGGCGAGGATGTGGTGAAAACGGCCCACTCATACATTGCTGGTTGGGTTGCAAATTAGTGCAGCCACTCTGGAAAGCAGTATTAAGATTCCTCAGAAAGCTTGGAATGGAACCCCCATTTGACCCAGCTATCCCACTCCTTGGCCTATACCCAAAGGACTTAAAATCAGCATACTGCAGAGATACAGCCACATCAATGTTCATTGCTGCTCATTCTCCATAGCCAGACTGTGGAACCAACCTAGATGTCCTTCGATTGATGAATGGATAAAGAAACTGTGGCATATATAGACAATGGAATATTACTCTGCCATAAAGAATGATAAAATTATGGCATTTGCATGCAAATGGATGAAATTGGAGATTATCATGCTTTAGTGAGATAAGAAAATCTCAAAAAACTAAAGGATGAATGATCTCACTGATAAGTGGATGAGGACATATAATGGGAGGTAGGAAGTGTTGGGGTTAGGTTTAGGGTTAGTTTTAGGGTTAGGGTTAAGAAGGGTGGTAAGAATGGAGGAAGGAAGGACTGCATAGAGGGAAAAGAGGGGTGGGAGTGGTGGGGGGAAGGGAAAATAATAACAGAATGAATCAAACAATATTACCCTATGTAAATTTATGATTACACAAATGGTATGCCTGTACTCCATGTACAAATAGAGAAACAACATGTATCCCATTTGTTTACAATAAAAAGAAATTAAAAAAATTTCATACCACCTGGAGAGTTCTGCAAACTCAATGTAATCCCTAGCAAAATTTCAATATTTTTTAAAAGAAATACAATAAACGATTCTAAATCTCATATGAACTATGAAATACCCTGAATATTCAAAACAGTAATGACAAAGAAAAAAAAAAGCTGGAGGCATCACACTTCTGATTTTTTTTAAATTAGAGCTTTGTAATTATACATATTAGTGGGGTTTATCCTGAGAGACATACATGACCCCCCTTTCCCTTCTTTTTCCTCCTGTCCTCCCTCTCCTCCCTTGTTCTCTCTCCTCTACTAGACTGCCTTTGCTCATCAATTTAATTATATTGGGTTGGTTATTTCAACTTATATATAAAGGTGAATTTCCGTGTGGTGTTTTTAAAAACAATTATAGTTGTATACGGACACAATACCTTTATTTATTTATTTATTTATTCATTAATTCATTCATTCATTTATTTATGTGGTGCTGAGGATCAAACCCATGGCCTCGCTCATGCCAGGCAAGTGCTCTGTCACTGAGCCAGAACCCCAGTCCCATGTGGTATTTTTATATATGCATACAACATGATTTTTAAAGAATTAATTATGCATTGCATCCTTTCCGCATTCCTCCACTGTGCCTCTTGATCTCCTTTATCAATATTACTTCTGTTTATGATATCCTATCCTTACCTTTCTCTTTCCTTTTTTTATCCTAGCTTTCGGATATGAGAAAAAAATATTCAACCTTGAGTTTCCGATTTTAGCTTATTTCACCTAGCATGATATTCTTCATTTCCACCATTTACAGCAAATGCCATAATATCATTCTTTATGACTGAGTAGAACTATATTTTATATATATTTCTTAATCCATTCATCTATTGACAGGCACTTGAATTGATTTTGTAATTTAACTATTGTGTATTTGTGCTGCTACACATATTGAGGTGGTAGTATCTCTACAGTAAGCCAATTTTAGATGTTTGGGGACAATACAAAAGAGTGGGAGAGATGAGTCATATGGTGGTTCCATCCCTAGTATTTTGAGGAATCTCCATACTGCCCTTCAGAGTGGTTTTACTAGTTTGCAGACCCACCAACAATGTAAAGTGTACCTTTGCCCCACAACCTCACCAGTATTTATTATTGTTTTTATTTCTGATCATTGGCATTTGTATTTGAGTAAGATGAACTTTTAGTGTAGTTTTGATTTGCATTTCCCTCATTACTAGAGATGTTGAACAATTTTTTCATATATTTGTGTCCCTTTTGTGTTTCTTCTTTTGAAAAGTTTCTGTTTAGTTCCTGTGCTCATTTACTAATTGTGTGTGTGTGTTTTTTTAGGTGTTAAGTTTCTATATTAATCCCCTATTGGAGGAGTAACTGGCAAAGATTTTCTCCAATTCTGTAGACTTTCTCTTTCTTCATACCCTTAATCATTTCCTTTGCTGTGCCGAAGCTTTCAAGTTTGATGCCATCTTGCTTATTAATTCTTGATTTTATTCCTTGTACTTTGGGGGTCTTGTTAAGGAAATTGGAGTGTGGATACCATGTTCTCCTCTAACAGTTGCAAGATTTCTGGGTAATTCCTAAGTATTTAAACCATTTTGATTTGAGCTTTGCGCAGGGTGAGAGAAAGATGCTTAGTTTCATTGTTCTGCCTAGTTTCATTGTTCTGCATATAGATGTCCAGTTTTCCTAGCACCATTTGTTTAAAAGGCTTTCTTTTCTCCAAAATATATTTTATCACCTTTGCCAAGTATTAGATGGATGTAGGTATGTGAACTTGTCTCTGTAACTTCTATTTTATTCCATTGGTCTTCATGTCTATTGCGATATCAATACCATGGGCTTGTTTTGTTATTACTGCTCTGTAGTTTACTTTCACATCATGTATTGTGATGCTTCCTGCTTCACTTTTCTTGCTAAGTATTAATTAGGCTATTGATTTGGGTCTCTTAGTCTTTCAGATGAACTTTAGAATTGCTTTTTTCTAATGCTTTGAAGAATGCCATTGGGGATTGAATTGAATCTGTACATTGTTTTAGTAATTTGGCCATTTTGAAAATATTAATTCAGCCTATCCAAGAACATGGGATATCATTCCATCTTCTAAGGTCTTCTTCAATTTCTTTATTCAGTGTTCTATAATTTTCTTTGTAGCGCTCATTTACCTCCTTGGTTAGCTTAATTCTCAAGTTTTTAAAAATTTCATTTATTTATTTGGTTACATGAATGGGATGGTTTTCTTCATTTCTTCCTCAGCTGAATCACTGTTGGCATATAGGAAAGCTATTGAGTTATGAATGTTGAACTTGTATCCTGTTACTTTGCTAAACTCAGTCTAAGCTCTAGAAGATTTCTGGTGGAGTATTTTGGTTCTTCTACATATAGGATCATGTCATCAGCAAACAGACATAATTGACTTTCTCTTTTCCTACCTATATTCCTTTGATTTCCTTTTCTTGCCTGATCACTCTGGCTATGGTTTCAAGGACTATATTGAATGAGTGGTCAAAGTGGATGGCCTTGTCTTATTCCTGATTTTAGAGAAAATGTTTTTAATTTTTCTCCATTCAGTAAAATGTTGACTTTGGATTTGTCATAAATGACCTTTATGATGTTAAGGTAAGTTCCTTTGATCCTTAGCTTCTCTAATGTTTTTAACATCATTTTATCAAAGACCTTTTCTATATGTATTGACATGATCATGTAATTCTTGTCCTTAATTCTGCTTAAGTGGTGAATCACACTGATTGATTTGTGTATGTTGAACCAACCTTGCATCCCTAAAATGAAACTTGCTTGATCATGGTGTATTATCTTTTTGATGTGATTTTGAATGTGGTTTGCTAAAATTTGCTTAAGGATTTTTGGCTATATTCATTGAGGATATTCATCTGAAGTTTTCTTTTCTTGGTTCATCTTTGTCTGATTTTGGTATCAGGGTTATACTGGTTTCATAGAATATATGGGAGTGTTCCCTTCTTTTCAATTCCGTGGAATATATTTGGGAAAGACTGGTGTTATTTCTTCTGTAAAGGACTGGCAGAACTCAGCTGAGAATTCATTTGGTCCTGAACTTTTCTTATTTGGAAGACTTATAATTGCTGTTTCAATTTCATTACTTGATATTGGTCTGTTTAGGTTTCCTGATTCAATTTGTGCAGGTCATATGTGTCTAGAAATTTGTTAATGTCTTTTAGATTTTCCAGTTTACTGAAATATAAATTTTCAAAATAGGTTTTGATAATCTTCTGGATTTCAGAAGGGTCTGTGGTGATATCTCCTTTTCCATCTCTAATCATGTTGATTTTGCACCTTCTCTCTTTTTTACCATTTTTGCTAAAAGTTTATCAATTTTATTTATCTTTTTGAAGACCCAACTATTGAATTGATTCTGTGTATTGTTTTCTCATTCTCGATTTCATTAATTTTTGCTCTCATTTAATTGTTTCCTGTCTTCTATTGGTTTTGGAATTAGTTTGTCCTTCTTTTGTAAGGCCTTGAGGAAGATCGTAGGTTCATTTATTTGGGATCTTTTTATATTTTTTAAATGTAGGCACGCAATGCTATCAATTTTCCTCTTAAAAATTCTTTTATAGTGCCCCAAAAATTTTGTATTCTACATCTCTCTTCTCAATAATTTCTAAGAATTTCTTGATTTCTACTCTCATTTCTTCTTTGATATATTCATTGAAGTGAGTGTTGCTCAATAGTCTTGTGTTCATGTTGTTTCTATTAATTTTCTTGCTGTTAATTTCTAGTTTCATTCCATTATGATCTTATAGGATGCATGGTATTATAATGATTTTTGTATTTGCTAAAGTTTGCTTTGTGACCTGAAATAATATCTATTTGGAAAATGTTCCATGTGAAGCTGAGATGAAGGTAAGTTCAGCTTACCTTCTGTAGATGTCTCTTAGGTGCATTTTATTTATAGTTTTATTTTGGTTGGAAATATTTTATTATGATTTGATGACCTGTCTATTGGTGATATGGGTGTGCTGAAATCACCCAGTATCATTGTGTTGGAGTCTATCTGGGATTTCATGTCATGGAATATTTTTTAATGTAATTGGGTGTGCTGACATTTGGGGCATAAATGTTTACTATCATTATAGCTCCTTGTTGAATTTTTCCTTTTGCCAGGATATAGTGGCCTTCTTTGTCTCTTCTGATTAATTTTTGCTTGAAATTATCTTTGTGAGATGTAAGTATAGCTGCTACTGCTTGTTTTGTGGGGGTCCATATGTGTGGAACATTTTTTCCATCATTTTACCTTCAGCCTCTGTGTATCTTTCACTTGTAAGTTCCATCCCTTGTAAACAGCATATAGTTGAACCTTATTTTTTGATCCATTCTGCTAATCTATGTCTCTTAATTGAGGAGTTGAGACCATTAGCATTCAGTGTTAGTATAGATATGTGGTTTCCTGCCATTTTGATTTTTTGCTATATTTAATGCTCTCTTGATTCTCATTTAGTGAATTACTCTTCTATTAATTTTCCACTGTTTGGGGGTTTTGGGACATGTTTCTTAGTTTCTCTGTGTGCAGTTTATTGTTGAGTATTATTTGTAGTGCTGGCTTGGTGCTCATGAATTCTTTTAGTTTATTTGTGTCATGAAATTTTTTTTTAACCTTAAATTTGAAACTGAACTTTGCTGGGCGTAGTAACCTTGACTGGAAGTTATTTTCTTTTGAAACTTGGAGTATCTCACTTCAGGTCCTCTGTGATTTTAGAGTCTGAATTGGGAAATCAGAAGTGAGCCTTATTGGTTTGCCTCTAAATGTGACCTGATATTTCTCTCTTCCAGCTTTTAATATTCTTTCCTTATTTTCTAATTTAGGCATTTTGATTATTATATGTTTTCAAGAGCTTCTCATTTGAATAGGTTTATTAGGGTCCTGTAATCCCTCTGTTTGTAGATGTCTACCTAATTTCCGATATGGTAAAGTTGGTTCTGTAACTATCTTATTGAATGCTCTTTATGCAGCTGCTTGAATCTTCACATTCTCTTCTATCCCAATGATTCTCAGGTTTGGCCTTTTAATGTTGTCCCAGAGTTCTTGTATATTCTGATCATGTTCTGTAATTTTTCCCTTTATTGCATTCTGTGTACCCAAGCTCATATACTCTGTATCCAAGACCCAAAGTTCTATCTTCAAGGCCTTAAGTTCTATTTTGTATACAATATAATCTGTTAGTAATGCTTTCAAGTGAATTTTCAATTTGTGTTTTTCATGTCTAGGAATTCTATTTGGCTTCTTTTCACTGTTTTTTTTATATCTTTATTGAAGTGGTCTTTCATCTTCTGTATTTGCTCTCCTAATTTCCTCCTTAAATCTTCTTTTAGTTCATTGAACATTTTAATAATCAGTTTTTTATAATCTTTCTTTTGACTTTTGTCTATCTCACTATCAGTGAGATCCTTTGGTGGAGGATTGTGATTTGGGGGGATTCGTTTGCCTGTTTTTTCATAATTTCAGAGGTCTTAGACTTGTGCATCAATTAAGATGGATTACAGTTCCTCTGTGTTATTTGTGTCTTTTGTGTATAATTAATTATCTTATTTGTTTTGGGCCTTATCTCTGTTTTTAATATATGAGTAGATGCCATATGGTGAACTGAAGTTCCTCTCTGATTCTTCCTATTTAGGTTCTTGTTGGTCTGGAGCTTTTGTCTCCTAATTTCCTTGAACTGGAGTAATGTCAGAACTCAGGTGGCATTAGATTGCATGTGGGGTAAGATTCACTGTTGCTTGGTTGAGATTTATTTCTCAGATGCAGGATCTCTAGTCTGTGATTTTGAAGGGTTCCAATCTCTTTCCAGCCCTTCTTAGAGGGAGGGGAGCCAGGAGTGGCACTAACATCAGCAACAGATCTACAGATTTAAGAAAAATACCTGGGGTCTACTTTAACATCTATAACACTAATTGCCACTTATATAGGAAAGGTGGTTCAGCATTTATCAAGAATACTACCAATGATAAACCATGAACTAGATCAGGCATTTGATGGCAGGTGTCTACTATGTTGTCAACTATACTAATAGTCACAAAAATGAATAGGGTAGGAATTGCATAGTCTGATCATTAGTTTGTATTTTTGGCTCTTCTGTTCTTTTTAATAAAATATAGCTGAATATTGAATGTCATTAATTTCTGTGTGAAGCAATGTGTGTTGTCTTTTGGTGGAATTTAGTTAGCAGCAGAGTCTTTACCCTGAAAACTTGTAGTACTCTTGTAGGTTGCCAGCATCTCACAGGATAAGAGGAAATAAACAATAGTAAAAACTGATGCAAACATTATACCGCATTGAAGTAAATACCCAGTTCCTACTATGATATCTTCAACCTTAATTACCACAAAAAATAGGAATGGTGGGTTCAGCAATTGTTAACAGTAAAAATAATAACCATGAACTAGATCTGGCCTTAAAAGAAAACAGCATGTGTCAACTATGTCATCCACAGCAACAATGATTGTATTAGCATTAATGGTGGGGACAGGAGATATATGAACTAAGTAGTATTGAAAGATAGCAAAAATAGTTAATTAATGGGACGGAAGGATGTTAGGGAAAGTTAGGAAGTTAGAAAAGAGTTTACTATTTCAAAAAGTGAACAGAGAGAATGAAGAAGAGATGGAGCAAGGGATAAGGAAGGTGGAGAAAAAATAGGAGAAGCAAATTAAAAGAAAAGAGGAAGAGAAAACAATAGATTTTGGCCAGTGGCAGGAGAAGAAAAGAAAGAAAGAGAAACAAAAAGTTGAAAACAATAAAAAACAAAATCAAAATATTCAAACTAGATATTCCTATACTTCAAAAGTCAAGGCAAGGAAAATTAACTACATTAAAAATGCTAAAATTCAGAAAAAAATTAATAAAAATATGTACATTTTATTATGTCTCTGAGCCAATCAGCACATCAAGAGCTCTCTCTTGTGTGTGTGTCCACGTGCACGTGTGTGCATGCACACACACACACACACAAAGAATAAAAAAAGAAAGATTCTTAATGAAAAATAAAGGAATCATCACTGCTGAGGTGGTCAAAATAATCGACCAGATTAGACAGTCACTGTCTATGTCCAACTGTCTTTCTTTCCATTTCTTCTTTTTTTATGTTATTTAAAAAAATTTTAGTTATAGATGGACACAGTACTTTATTTTACTTATTTATTTTTTATGTGGTGCTGAGGCTTGAACCCAGTGTCTCACAAGTGGTAGGCAAGAAATCTATCACTGAGCTACAACCCCCGCCCCTCCATTTCTTCTTGACCTATGTACTGAGAGTATGTACTGAAAGTGAGTGCAATTCAGCTTCTCTTCTTCCCAGTATGAGAAAGGATAGGATGTGATGTACCCTCCATTCAAATTTCGTCTGCACAGATCAGATTGATGCACTCCTAGGGTTGGGTAACTGAAGAGTTTTTTTTTAATATTTTTTTAGTTGTCAACAGACCTTTATTTAATTAATTTATTTATATGCAGTGCTGAGGATGAAATCAAGGGCCTCACACTTGTCAGGCAACTGCTCTACCACTGAAACACAACCCCAGTCCAGCAACTGCAGTTTTATGAGTGGAGTTCCAGCAGGTGGAACTTAGGTCTAATCAGGCCTCAGGGATATTGCTGCATGGTTTTTGCTCTTGAGAGATTAGATCAACATACCCCTAGGACCTAGCCCATGCTTTTCTCTGCTGGGAGCCTGGATCTGTGAGCCTCCCATGAATTCCACCAATGGGATAGGAGAGTCAATCCTTCACACACCTCTGCTGCCCACTAACAGTTTTTCCAGGCTTCCAAGGCTTAGTCTTTGAGTGTGGTCACACCTGCCTATTCGGATTCCCCATCTGCTTCAGCTGGTCACATGAGCCACCAAACTCAAAGGAGAAGTGAGTTGTGTTCCCCTTTGCTTTTCTGACTTGAATCCCCCTGGGTACAGTCATCTAGGTGCCTGTTTCACTTCCATTCTGCTGGGTACAGCTAGGCCCCATGATAGGTGCTTTCCAGGAAAGTGGTTTTGCTCAGATTTCTTGTCTCCTGCAGCAGCTCCTGCAGCATAGCTGCCTTATGATAGTTCCTTCCTCAGCTCTCCAGGACCACTTGAGAAACATGGGGCACTTTTCACACACCAGTGTACAATATAACCTCTGGATCAGCTAAGTATAGGCCTCTTTTCTGATCTCAGGTTTTTCTGTGCCAAACCAGCTTCACTCCAATGTAATTTTTCTTCTTTGTTTAATAAACCCATATTTCTGAGTCTCTAAGACACTCTGACTCTTCAATATTGAATTTTACTGAAATACCTCTTTACCCACCTGGCTGAGAATCAGTACTTCTGCTGCATGAATTCTGAGCTGCAGAGTGATTAGAAATGCTGCCTTCCTCTAGCTCACCATCTTCAAAAAATCAGTATCACACTTCTTGATTTAAAACTATTACAAAAGTATAGTAATCAAAACTGTATAGGGGCTGAGGTTGTAGCTCAGTGGTAGAGCATTTGACTGGTATGTGTGAGGCACTGGGTTCAATCCTGAGCACCACATATAAATCAATAAAATAAAGGTATTGTGTCCATCTACAACTAAAATTTTTAAAAAATCTAAATAGTATTGACATAAAAAGCCACATACAAAATTAAATTGCCTGTTTGTATATGACATAATCTTATATACAGAAAACCATGAAGACTCCATCAAATAATTATTAGAAGTAATAAATGAATTCAGCTATTACAAGAAAATAAAGGGAAAAATTATATGACATTGTCCTTGGCAATGTTTTTAAAATTATTTACTTATTTATTTTTATTTGTTCTAATTAGTTATACATGACAGTAGAATATATTATTTAAAGATGTAGATGGACACAATACACTTATTTTTATGTGGTGCTGAGGATCAAACCCAGTGCCTCACAGGTGGTAGGCCAGTGCTCTACCACTGAGCCACAACCCCAGCCCTAGAATGCATTTTGACACATCATACATAAATGGTGTATAACTTCTCACTTGTCTGGTTGTACATGATGTACAGTTACAAGTGTCACGTAATTATATATGAACATAGGATAATAATGTTTGATTCATTCTACTATCATTCCTACCCCTATGCCCCCTCCCCTCCCTACACTCCCCTCTGTTTAGTCCAAAATACCTCTATTCTCCCCCCATTTATTGTGAATTTGCATGTGCATATCAGAGAAAATAATCGGCCTTTGGTTCTTTGGGACTGGTTTATTTCACTTAGCATAATATTCTCCAGTTCCATCCATTTACCAGCAAATGCCATAATTTCATTCTTCTTAATAACAGATTAATATTCTGTTGTGCATATATACCACAGTTTCTTTATCCATTCACCTGTTGAAGGGCACCTAAGTTTTTTCCATAGTTTAGCTATTGTGAATTGAGCTGATATAAACATTGATGTGGCTGTATCACTGTAGTACGCTGATTTTAAGTCCTTTGGGTATAGGCCAAGGAGTGGGATGACTGGATCAAATGGTGGTTCCACTCCAGGTTTTCTTAGGAATCTCCATACCGTTTTCCATAATGGTTGCACTATTTTGCATTCCCACCAGCAATATATGAGTGTACCTTTTTCCTCACATCCTTGGCAACATTTATTGTCACTTGTATTCTTGATGATTGCCATTCTGATTGGAGTGAGATGGAATCTCAGTGTAGTTTTTTAAAAATTTGTATTTATTCTTATTAGTTGTACATGACAGTAGAATGCATTTATACATTTTGATAGATCATACATTAATGGAATATGATTCTCATTTTTCTGATTGTATATATTATAGGATCACCTTGGTCATGCAGTGATATATGTACATGAGGCAATAATGTCTGTTTCTTTCCTATTCTTATACCCCTTCCCCTCCCTTCACTCCCTTCTACCAAATATAAAGGTAACTCTATTCTTCTCTATTCCTCCCCCACTTATTGTGAATTAGCATCTGCATATCAGAGAAAACATTTGGCCTTTGGTTCTTTGGGGCTGGCTTATTTAGCTTAGCATGATTTTCTCCAACTCCATCCATTTACCAGCAAATGCCATCATTTTATTCTTCTTAAAAGCTGAGTAATATTTCATTGTATTTATATACCACAATGTCTTTATACATTCGTCTGATGAAGGGCACCTAGGTTGGTTCCATAGTTTAGCTATTGTGAGTTGAGCTACAATAAACATCGATGTAGCTGTGTCAATGTAGTATGCTGATTTTAAGTCCTTTGAGTATAAACATAGTAGTGGGATAACTGGGTCAAATGGTGGCTCCATTCCAAGTTTTCTGAGGAATCTCCATACTGCTTTCTATAATGGTTGCACCAATTTGCAGTCCCACCAACAATGTGTGAGTGTATCTTTTCCCCCACATCTTCACCAACATTTATTGTTGTTTGTATTCTTGATAACTACCATTCTAATTGTAGTGAGATGAAATCTTAGAGTAGTTTTGATTTGTATTTCTCTAGTTGCTAGAGATGTTGAACATTTTTTATATATTTGTTGATTGATTGTATTTTGTCTTCTGTGAGGTATCTGTTTAGTTACTTAGCCCATTCATTGATTGGGCTATTTGTTTTTATGGTGTTAAGTTTTTTGAGTTCTTCATATATTTTTAAGATTAATGCTCTGAGATGAGTGTGATGAAGAAGTTTTCCCATTCTGTAGGCTCGCTCTCCATGTTATTGATTATTTCTTGTGCTGTAATGAAGCTTTCTAGTTTGAGTCCATCCGATTTATTGATTCTTTTTTAAAAATATTTTTGTAGTTGTCAATGGAACTTTTATTTATTTATTTATTTATTTATTTATTTATTTATTTATATGTGGTGTTGAGTATCAAACCCAGGGCCTCACACATGCCAGGCAAGCACTGAGTCACAACTCCAGCACCACATTTATTGATTCTTGATGTTACTTCTCACACTTTTGGAGTCTTGATAAGGAAGTCAGTTCCTAAGCTGACTTGGTGGAGATTTGGGCCAAGTTTTTCTTCTATTAGGTGCAGGATCTTGGTTCTAGTGACTCAGTCTTTGATCCACTTTGAGTTGTTTTTTTGTGCAGGATGAGAGATGGGGGTTTAATTTCTTGCTAAATATGAATTTCCAGTTTTCCCAGCGCCATTTGTTGAAGAGGCTATCTTTTTTTCCAATGTATGCTTTTGGTGCCTGTGTCTACTATGAGATACCTGTATTTTTGTGGGTTTTTCTCTGTGTCTTCTATTCTATACCATCACTTTACCTATCAGTTTTGGTGTCAATACCATGCTTTTTTTTTTTTTTTTTTTTTTTTTTTACTATGGCTCTGTAATATAATTTATGGTCTGGTAGTATGATGCCTCCTGCTTCACTTTCCTTCCTAAGTATTACTTTGGCTGTTCTGGGTCTTTTATTTTTCCAAATGAATTTCATGACTGCCATTTCTATTTCTATGAAGAATGTAATTTGAATTTTAATAGGAATTGCATTACATCTTTTGCTTTTGGTACTATGGCTTTCGTCAATGTTAATTCTGCCTATGCAAGAGCATGGGAGATATTTCCATCTCTTAAGGTCTTCTTCAATTTATTTTTTTAGTGTTCTATAATTTTAATTGTAGAGGTATTTAATTTCTTTTTTTAGACTGATTTCAAAATATTTTATTTTTTGAGACTATTGTGAATGGGGTACTTTCCTTAGTTTCTCATTCAGTGGATTCATCACTGATATATAGGAATGCATTTGATTTATGGGTGTTAATTTTATATCCTACTACTTTGCTGAATTCAATTATTAGTTCTAGAATGTTTCTGCTGGAATTTTTTGGATCTTCTAAATATAGAATCATGTCATCAGCAAATAGTGATAGTTTTTCTTCTTTTCCTATTTGTATCCCTTTAATTTCTTCCTTCTGCCTAATTGCTCTGACTAGAGTTTAAAGGACAATGTTGAATAAAAGTGGTGAAAAATGGCATCCCTGTCTTATTCCTGTTCTTAGAGGGAATGCTATCAATTTTTCTCCATTTATAATCATGTTGGCATTGGGTTTAGCATAGATAGCTTTTACAATGTTAACGTATGCTCCTACTATGCCTAGTTTTTCTAGTGTTTTGAACATGAAGGGGTGCTGAATTTTGTCAATTGCTTTCTCTGCATCTATTGAGATGATCATACTATTCTTTCCTTTAAGTCTACTTAAATTGAATTTATTAATGAATTGCATTTGTTGATTTCTGTATTTTGAACCAAACTTGCATCCTTGGAATTAGCCCCACTTGAACATGGTGCACTATCTTTTTAATATTTTTATATGCAAATTACCAGAATTTTATTGAGAATATTTGCATCTATGTTCATCAGAAATATTGGTCTGAAATTTACTTTCCATGATGTGTGTTTGTCTGGTTTTGGTATCAGGGTTTTACTAGTCTCAAAGAATGAGTTTGGAAGGGTTCCTTCTTTCCTATTTCATGGATAATTTGAGGAGTATTCATGCTAATTTTTCTTTGAAAGTCCTATATAATTCAACTTAGAATCTGTCTGGTCTTGGGCTTTATTTTTGGTAGGCTTTTGATGGAGTCTTCTATTTCTTTGCTATCAATTTTTTTAAATTGATAGCATCTGTTTAAATCGTGTATGTCCTCCTGGTTCAGCTTGGGGAAGTCCTATGTCTCTTGAAATTTGTAAATGTCTTCAAGACTTTCTATTTTATTGGAGCATAAATTTTCAAAATAGTTTCTTATTATCTTCTGTAATTCAGTAGTGTCCATCAGAGTGTTTTGTTTTTCATCATGAATTTTAGCCAATTGCGTTTTCTCTCTCTTTTTCTTCATTAGCATGGATAAGGGTTTATCAATTTTTTTTACTTTATTCAAAGCCCTACTTTTAATTTTGTATGTTTTTTGAATTGTTCTTTTTATCTCAATTTCATTTATTTTGGCTTGGATTTTAATTATTTCCTGTCTTTTGATGCTTTTAGTACTGATTTTTCTTCTTTTTCTGGGGTTTTGAGATGTAATGTTAGGTCTTTTATTCATTTTATTTCTATTCTTTAATGAATGAACTCAATGCAATGAATTTTCCTCTTAGCACTGCCTTCATGGTGTCCCAGAGATTTTGATATGTTGTCTCACTATTTTCATTTACCTCCAAGTATTTTTTATTTCATCCCTGATTTCTTCTACTATCCATTGGTCATTCAATGGTGCATCATTTAGTCTCCAGGTTTTAGAGTACCTTCTATTTTTTGTTTTATCCTTGATTTCTAACTTAATTCCATTATAATATGATGGGATGTAAGGTATTATCTCTATTTTTTGGATTTGCTAAGACTTGCTTTGTGGTCTAAGATATGATCTATTTTAGAGAAGGATACATGTGCTACTGAGAAGAAAGTGTATTCAGTCCTTGATGGATAAAATATTCTATATGTCTGTAAAGTCCAAATTACTAATTTTATTCAGTAGTTCCATAGCTTCTTTATAAAGTGTTTGTTTGGAGGATCTATCCAGTGGTGAGAGAGATATGTTAAAATCACCCAATATTATTGTGTCGTGGTCTATTTCAGTCTTGAAATTGAGAAGGGTTTGTTTGATGTATGTAGGTGCTCCACTGTTTGGGGCATAAATATTTATGATTGTTATGTCTTGTGGATGCATAATTCCCTTAGCAGTAGAAAATGACCTTCTTGGTCCTTTCTGACTGATTTTGGCTTGAAGTCTACTTTATCTGATAAAAGGATAGAAACCTCCACTTGTTTAAAAGATCCATGTGAATGATATGTCTTTTCCTATCCTTTTATTTTCATTCTGTGGATGTCTTTGCCTAGGAAATAAGTATCGTGGACATAGTATATTGGTGGATTTTGATTTTTAATCCAATCTGCCATTCTATGTCTTTTTTAAAATTTATTTTATTGTAAACAAATAGGATACATGTTGTTTCTCTGGTTGTACATGGAGTACAGGCATACCATTTGTGTAATCATAAATTTACATAGGGTAATGTTGTTTGATTCATTCTGTTATTTTTTCCCTTCCCCCCACCCCTCCCACACCTCTTTTCCCTGTATACAGTCCCTCCTTCCTCCATTCTTGCCCCCCTCCCAACCCCCATTATGTGTCATTATCTGCTTATCAGCGAGATCATTCGTCCTTTGGTTTTTTGAAATAAGCCATTCTATGTCTTTAGATTGATGAGTTTAGGACATTTACATTCAATGCTATGATTGAGATACGATTTTTATTCCTTGTCGTTTTATTTCTTGCTTTTAGTTTGAATTAGGTTCTCCTTTGATTATTCTTCTAGTGTATCTTCCTCCTGTGGTGGTTTTTCACTTTTATTTTTCATTTTCATTTAGTATTTTCTTGAGAATATTCTATTTTGAAGTCCAGGCTTTGTGGTAGTGAATTCTTTTAATTTTTGTTTTCTATGGAAGGTTTTTGTTTCATCTTCAAATCTGAAGCTTAGTTTTGCTGGATATAGTATTCTTGGCTGGCATCCATTTTCTTTTACAGCTTGGTATGTTATTCCAGGACCAATTCTGAGGATCTGGGTTGAGAAATCAACTAAGATCCATGTTGGCTTCCCCCTATATTTAATCTGAGATTTTTCTCTCACAGTTTATAAAATTCTATACTTATTCTGCATGCTAGGCCTTTTCATTACAATGTATCTTGATATGGGTCTATTGTAATTTTGCACATTTGGAGTCCTATATGCCTTCTGTATTTGATCTTCATTTCATTCTTTAGATTTGAGAGATTTTCTGATATTATTTCATTGAAAATTTGTGCATTTCTTTGGTTTGTGTCTCTGTACCTTCATCTATACCAATAAATCTTGAGTTTGGTCTTTTCATGTTATCCCATAATTCTTGGAAGTTCTGCTCATGGTCTCTTAACATCTCTTTGTGGGCAACTCTATTTTCAACATTATGTATTTTGTCCTCATTGCATAAGGTTCTATCATCCAAGTGGTCTAGTCTATTGGTTATGCTTTCTATTAAATTTTTAATTTGTTTTATTGTTTCCTTTATTTCCAGGAATTTTGCTTTACTTTTTTCCAGAATCTCTATCTCTTTATTGAAGTGATATTTTGTTACCTATATTTGCCCTCTTATATCATCCTTTACTTCACAGATCTGTTTAACTATGTACATTCTAAATTCCTTCTCTGACATTTCTTCCACTGTGGCATAGATGAATTCTGTTATTGTAGTCGCTTGATTTGTTTTAGGTGATTTGATCCCTTTCTTTTTCATGTTGTTTGTGTGTCTACTCATTTAATGGTATGGATCTGAGGCAGTAGAGTTTCTACCCTGTGGACTTAGGGTATTCCTGAAGGATACTAGTACCTCAGTGTTTAGGGGGAGACAAATAACAGCAACAAACAATGCAAACAATTTACTGCATTAAACCAAATATTTCCTAATATGATGTATACAATGTTACTTATCACAATAAACAGGAATGATAGGATCAGTTATTGCCTATAATAAAAACAGCAAGTTTGCAATAGTGTTTACATTTTAAAATGGTGGACAGGGTCAGAACAGAAGTGATACAGGATGTGATGATTATGAGGGAGGAGGAGAGAATGCAGAAGTAAAATATTAAAGGAAAAGTGAAAGAGTGAACAATAGAGACTGGCTATTAGAAGAAGAAAAGACAGAATCAAGGGACCGCGGCTGAATGCACAGCTAGAAGGTTGGCTTTCACAAGTACAGTCAACAAAAAGACCAGCTAGAGCCATTATTGCACCCCACGTAGGATATACGTACTGTGGGTCTTGTGCTGCACATGCTTACAAACAAGTGGATCCATCTATTACCCGGAGAATTTTCATCCTTGGGCCTTCTCATCATGTGCCCCTCTCTCGATGTGCACTTTCCAGTGTGGATATATATAGGACACCTCTGTATGACCTTCGTATTGACCAAAAGATTTACGGAGAGCTATGGAAGACAGGAATGTTTGAACACATGACTCTACAAACAGATGAAGATGAACACGGTATTGAAATGCATTTGCCTTATACAGCTAAAGCCATGGAAAGCCATAAGGATGAGTTTACCATTATTCCTGTACTGGTTGGAGCTCTGAGTGAGTCAAAAGAACAGGAATTCGGAAAACTCTTCAGTAAATATCTAGCGGATCCTAGTAATCTCTTTGTGGTTTCTTCTGATTTCTGCCACTGGGGTCAAAGGTTCCGTTACAGTTACTATGATGAATCCCAGGGGGAGATTTATAGATCCATTGAACATCTAGATAAAATGGGTATGAATATTATAGAACAATTAGGTCCTGTATCTTTTAGTAATTACTTGAAGAAATACCATAATACTATATGTGGAAGACATCCCATTGGGGTGTTATTAAATGCTATCACAGAGCTCCAGAAGAATGGAATGAATATGAGCTTTTCCTTTTTGAATTATTCCCAGTCAAGCCAGTGTAGAAACTGGCAAGACAGTTCAGTGAGTTACGCAGCTGGAGCACTCACAGTCCACTGAAGCTCTGAATCCTCAGGGATGCCACCTGCACATACTCATACTCTGTCCAGGTTCCCAGCCTAGCCTCTACCAAGATATTGGTTCTGGTTTTGGGGGGATTCTGAAACCTCAAACTAATAGAACTTTCTTTTCTTCTTTTCTAGTCGGTGTAGTCCTTCTTAATTTCAGTTCATTAAAAAATGCTTTATAGTTTTGGGCAGTGGAAGGAAGGCTGGCATCAAAAGTATTTTGATTATAAAAGGTGACAATGTAAGGCCCAGTTGTGGCAGACAGTTTTTTGAAAGTAACTTGTAAAGCATTTACCATATTCTAAATTTGCACTCTTTGCAGACTTGTGTACATATATTCCGCTTTCAGAATAGTTTTGCAAATTGTACACAAACAAACAAACAAAAAAGGGTGGAAGCTTTTTAATAAAGAAATTGCATTTATAAATGATCTGTATTAGAATATAATAAATCTCCAGTTATAGACAATTACTACCCGTGTTGTACAACAGATACCTTCTATTTTAGTTGCTAATAAAGGGCTACACAACTCAAAAAAAATAAAAAAATAAAAGAATACCAAGCAAAATTAAAATATACTAATAAAATATTCTGGTTCACAAAAAACTAAACCATGTAAAATAATTGGCTTCAAAAATGCTAAAAATGAGAAGAAAAGCAAACATGAATATGTATAAATGTCATGTACCAATAAGGTCAAATTTAAACAGTGAAAAAGTATTAAAAAAGAAAATAAAATCTTGATGAAAATTTAAAGAATTCTTTCTGTGGGAATTCAGTAGATGCTCAGCTTCTCTTCTCAGCGGTTTCAGGTGGGCTGGACTGCAGCCTGGCGCTCCACCCTCCGGATGGCTGGCGTGAGAGGTGAGCCCCTGGGCTGAGTGCCTGGAGGCAGGGCCGAGGCTTCGGCGGCTCCAGGATCTTCTCCCAATGCCAATCGGTCTGGAGATGTGAAATCAGCGCTCCTCCAGTGCCCAGTACTTGCTGGTCCACGCTGGAAGTCTGTGCCCGAGGGATCTCCCCTGGGTTCCACTCCTCTGGGGCGGGGGCAGGGGAGCCGATTCTCAGTCCCCCACGTCACCTTCGGACTCCTCCTTTCCTGGTCTCGGTTCAGTCTGCAAACAATTTCTCCCGCCCGCCCTTCCGAGTTCCGGGCCAGACGCGTCTCTCCCAGCCGGACCTGCAAGCAGTCAGATTGCAGGCGTTGGGGAGAGTCGGTGCGTTTTCACGACCGGTTGTCCCCTGGGTAAACCTCTCCCCACGTTTGCTTTTCTCCTGGTCACTTAAGCACACTCTCTGTCGTGCAGCATGTGTTTGCTGGGCCTCTATTTGGGCCAAACTCGGGTTTGCCAGGAATTGGCTTCCTCAGTTGCCAGCCCCTGCACAGCTGCAAAATGGTTCCTTCCTTTTTCCTCCACTAGTTGCCTGGAGAGATGGAGGCATCTTTCCCCAAACACAGTGTCCTTCAGGTTGTTGGGCAATTCCTTGGACTCTAAGCACTCCGTACCCAGACACGCCTTGGGCCTCCCCAAAATGTGGGTTCCTTTCCTTCCCTTATCCCTCCACTATGCCCACAGAGAGACACACTGGAGCTTCTGCTGGGCTGTGGCAGCAGCTATGCTGCTGGGGAATTATTCCTAATCTTATTATATCCATCCTCCTGTGTTCCCGGTCTGCTTTGAATGTTGTTTTATATTCCAGTAAAGTCCCCCACTTTTTTTGTTCACTCACTTTGTGGAGAGGCTGCCTGAATGCTTTCTTTGTTTCAAACCACAGAGCAGCCAGGAATGCAACATTCTCTCCTCCACTATCCTGGATCTCTCAAGGATTTTTTTTTTAATATGAGTTCAAAAACACATGAAACAAAAGCTAAAATTAGATAAATGGGATTAGCTAAATCTAAAAACTTGTGCACAGCAAATGAGACAATGAATAAAATGAAAAAGCAAAATAAGCAAGACAGGAATGTATGTGTAAATCATACAGCTCATAAGGAATTAATATCCAAAATATGCAAAGAATTCAATAGTAAGAAAATCAACTTAATTTAAAAATGGGCAAAGAAACTAAAATTTGTGTGTCTAAAAAGACACACAAATGTCCAAAAAGTACATAAAAATGTGCTCAACATCAGTAATCATCAGTGAAGTGCAAATAAATACCACAATAAGATATAATCTCACACCTGTCAAGATGACTAATAAAATTGGCAAGGGATAAGCAGTGTTGTTGAGGATGTAGAGAAAAGGGAAATCTTACACACTGTTGGTTGGGATATAAATTAGAATAGCCATTATGGAAAACAGCATGCATGTTCCTCAAAACACTGAAAATAGAACTATTGTATAATTCAAAAATTCCACTCTTGGGTATATATCCAAAATAAGAAAATTAAATCAGTATCTCAGAAATATCTGTACTTGTATGTTCATTGTAACATTATCATTATTTTGGTACTGGGTATTGATCCCAGGGTCACTTAACCTATGAGCCACATCCCTAGCTCATTTTTATATTTTATTTAGAGACAGGGTCTCATTGAGTTGCTTAGGGCCTTGCTAAGTTGCTGAGACTGGCTTCAAACTCATGACCCTCCTGCTTTAGCCTCCCAAGTGGCTAAGATTACAGGTGCCAACAGGCCTGTATCATTGTAACATTATTCATGTAATTGAATTATCTAATCAACCTAAGTTTCCATCAATGGATACCAATGAATGGATAAAGAAAATGTGATACACCACACACACACACACACACACACACACACACACACACGCAAATACAGGATATATGTATATTGAAATGTTTTTTAACCATAAAAAGAAGAGAATTTGTGACAACATGGATGAACTTGGAGGGCATTATGCTAAAGGAAATAAACCTTAAAGAGAAAAACTATTAACACATGATCTCATTTATATGTGAAATCTAAAAATGCTAAACTCATAGAAATAGTAGAAGGGTGATAACCAAGAGTCATGGAGATATTGTGCTCAAAAGGTATAAACTTTCAGTTGTATGATGCATAACTTCTGGAGCTCTAATATATAGCATGGTTACTATGGTTAATAAAACTATACATTATTTTATACTTAAAATTTTCTAAGAGAGTGGATATTAAATGTTATCACCATACACAAACAAAATGGTAACTATGAGGTGAAGGATATGCAAACTTGATTGTGGTAATCACTTCACATGCAAATGTACATCAAATCATCACATTGTACATCTTAACTACATACACGTGCATTTGTAATTTATACCTCAATTATACCTCAATAAAGCTAGGAAGAGAGAGGGAGAAGGGAGAGAGAGAGAGAGAAAGAGAGAGAGAGAGAGAGAGAGAGAGATAATTTTAAAGAAAAAGAAAACCAAAAGAAGATTTATTCACCAAGCATGGCCCAGTCCCTCCTTGTACCAAGCTTACTACAGATTGAATTCAAGGAAACTCGGAGTACAGGAGGAACATGTCAGATTGGTTTTTGCTTGCTGGTTTGCAGAATCCAGCCATCAAGGAGTACTTTCCAGGCATAGGCACACCAGACACTGGAAGGGAAGAATGTATCTGATGCCAGGAAAACATGAGAGTGACACAGGCCTCCTACAGGAGTACAGGCATGTACAACACTCAGCAGACTCAAAAATTCCCTTGCACTTACTTGTTTTGTTTCCTAGACCCACAGTTATTTCTGGGCCCAGGTGACCTACTGCTGTGCTGGGGAAAGCAAAGACCATGTGGTCTTGAGCATGGCAGGAAAATCCAGCAGGAAACTCAAGTGTTAAGAGACTCCTAGATATATACCCCAAACGACTGAAAATACATGTTCAAACAAATATTTTTACATGAACATTCATAGCAAAATTATTAAGAAATAGGAAAAAAGGAGCAATCTAATTGTCTATACAGATGAATGGATAAACAAAACATGGTATATAAGGCTTTTCATCCTTTAAAATAAATGAAGTATTGATACTTAACACAGTGTCAATAAACCTTGAAATATGTTAAGTGAAAAAATACAGAAACCAAAATACATATTGTATTTACATGAAATATCCAGAATAGGTAGATCAATAGATAGAAAGCAGATTAATTTTTGCTTAAGACTAGGGGAAGGAAGAATCAGAAGTGACTTCCTTAAGTAGGTGGTTCCTTTTAGTGCTATGAAAATATTCTAGAATTAGGTATTGGTGATGGTTTTCTAATCAAGTGAATATATCAGAAACTACTGAATTCTACTCTTCTAAGTGTTGAATTTATGGCATGTACATTTTATTGTTTGTTTGTTTGTTTTAGTTTGTGGTACTGGGTATTGACCACAGGGCCTCACGTATACTAGACAAGTACTTCACAAGTGAATCACATCCTCAGCCCATGTGCAGTTTAAAAAAAAAGTGTAATGGCAACTCAAAAAACTGTAATGGTGATGGAAAGAGCATCAGCAGAGAGCCATTCTATGGTGCAGCCCTACAGAGACATGTGAACCTCACAAAGGAGAGGAACTCTGGGAAAACACACCAAAATCACAGAACCTACAGCATACAAGGTAAAGCATATCTCCATGGATAGTTTTTGAAGCTGGAAGCAGAAAAAAAACCCAAAACTCAACTAAATGCTGAATAAATTGACTATGCCCCATACACCAACAACTTAGCAGAAGGCACACTACAATTTACATGCCCAAATATTCACCCAGTTCTCCTACACATGATGACTGTCATTCAATAAATACTACAAACTATTTAAAAGTCAACATCTATCCACTCACTGCCAAGAGAAAAAGCAATAAACAGAACTGGTCAGAATTTCAGAAACCAGATGCATCAGGCTACGTAAGACTGGGAGGTTTGAATACTATATGACTGTTATAGTGCAGATTTTCTTTTTTTTTCTCCTTATTGAACAATTTTAAGTTTTTATTTCTTTACTTTTTTTACTCTCTTTTCCTTTTGTTTACCTGTTCCCTCAGAGTCTCTTTCTCCCTTTTTGCATGCAAACATCCAATTTCTTTTGATTACACTCTCACCCTTTCTATTATCTAGAACTTCTGTATATTCTTTTCTTATTTACAGCCACATTCTACATCCCTCTGCATCCTCTTTGTCCTCCATTAAAACCTGTAAACCTTATTGCAAATCTGTTTGTTATACTGAAGATAATAATTGAACTCGTTCTGTTTATTATGACAATATTATTAATGTCCTCAGAGGAGCTATTTGGTCTAGGATTGCATACTGTCTGAATTGGGCACTGATAATATTAATCTCCCCCTTAAAGAAAAGGTTCAGGAAACCTATAGGGCCACTATAAACCTATAGGGGGGAATCTGCAATACCCCAGATCTGCACTGCTAGAGGGGAAGATACATGAACAACATGAAAAAACAAGGGAAGAAAATGATCCAAACAAATCTAGATTCTATATTAATAGAATCCAATGACAGTATGTTAGAAGAAATGTCAGAAAAGGACTTCAGATTATACATGATTAAGATGATTTGCAAAGCAAAGGATGAGATAAGAGAGCAAATGCAGGCAATGAATGATAATACCAATAAGCAGTTGAAAGAGCAACTGCAGGAAGCAAAAGATCATTTCAACAAAGGGATAGAAATTCTCAAAAAAAAAAACCGAAATGGAAATCCTTGAAATGAAGGAAACAATAAACCAAATAAAAAACTCAATGGAAAGCATCACCAAAAGACTAGACCACTTGGAAGACAGAACCTGAGACAATGAAGACAAAATATTTAATCTTGAAAATAAAGTTGTCCAAACAGAGAAGATGGTAAGAAATCATGAACAGAATCTCCAAGAACTATGGGACATCATGAAAAGACCAAATTTAAGAATTATTGGGATTGAGGAAGGCACGGAGATACAAACCAAAGGAATGAACAACCTATTCAATGAAATAATATCAGAAAATTTCCCAAGCCTGAAAAATGAAATGGAAAATCAATTACAAGAGGCTTACAGAACACCAAATGCACAGAATCACAACAGATCCACACCAAGGCACATTATAATGAAATAATGAATTTAAAAAAAAAGAATTTCAGAAACCACCTTTGAAAGAATTGTGATTAATATATTAAGTAATCTAGTTGGGATGTGGTGAGGACTTCTGCAGAACAAAGAAGATAACATGTCACCAGCAGTATTCCACAACTCTGTTATAACACTGTTGCAACTCTCTACTATAGAATGCCCAATCAGAATGTGTTTTACTTTATTCAGCAGACAAAGAGCTGGCAAGCAAAAGAGGAACAAAGAAGGGGAATATTAAACACCACCTTCTATGTTAGGTGTTCAGCCTTTGAACATGAATCTGTTGGGCCAATCTTGGCAGTAATAAATGCTGTTTCCTGCTGAGTGCCCCAAAGCCCTGTCTCTCTGTACAAGAATCCCACAACAGGGAACGTGGATATTATTCATGAAGTAAAGCATTCTTAAAATTGTGTATCACTGTTTACAACTGTTAAAATAATTAATTTGAAAGTTATTAGAATGAGAAGGTTCTAGTACCCTGAGTTCCTATATAAGCAAACACAAAACCAACTCAATGTAAGTGGCATATCTAAATTTAAAATTTATCAGTCAGAAACATCAACTTACCTTTAACTAGGGAATTTATCAATGAGAACTCAACAACTAACTTCTAAATAGTGGCCTTATGGCTGCTGCTCAGCCATAAACAAATGTGTGTGTATGTATATGTACACATACATACACACATATGTATATGTATACTTAATTTCTCTTTGTGCACTTTGTACAAATTTTCCCCTTACTTTTCTGGGGGAGCTCTGAACTGCTTGCAGATCTGGTGCCACTCAATTTATGAATCTGTGTTTGCTCAAATAGTATCTTTACAATTTTAATGTGCTTACATTTATCTTTCAACATAATTCCTTTTAGCTTATTGTACATATTAAAATAAAGAATAATGATCTCTGGGAGACAGAAAGCAAATGAAGTAAGCCCTAATATTGCCTTAACTTACTGCCTGGAGGTCACAAGAGCAGAAGGGGTACATGAAAGTTTTCTAGTTGAGTAAGTAAAAGTAGGACCACAGTGAGTTTAGAGCTTATAGAACAGGAGAAAGGTGAGGATAAAGGAGAGGAGAAAGCTGTGGAGAAAGAAATCTCCAGGCTTCATGCAGGGATGGTAATAATTTGTGTTTCCACCACTGTGAATGGAAAATAAACTTTCCTCACAGATCATGGAAAATAAACTTGACAAGTCAGCAGGATCTTTTCTCAGGAATAAGGCATTGTAAGGCAGAGTATAAACTGCACTGATCTTACCTTAAAGTGTTAAAAGCAGGAACTGGAAAGAGTTGTGCTATTTCGGAGTAATTTAACTACATCTCAGAATAAATCTCAAGAATTTTTTATAGAAATACAGAAATACCTCGCACCTAACAAAAAATTCACAATGACTTCCATTCAATCAAAATTATCAGGCTTACAAAGAAGCAGAAAAGTAGGGTCAATGATAAGTGTAGAGAGGCTGGGCAAAATGGTGGCTGAGTAAATAAAGTCCCCACAGAGACACAATTTGAACAGCTATTCATACACCAAACTATCTTCAAAAGAGCTGAGGAAACCAAGTGAGAGACCACAGTATCTGTTTATTTGCATACTAATAAGAAAAGACAAATTGAAGAAGGCAGGAAAGAAAGCCTTGCCTGAATCATCTCTCCCCCAACTCCAGGCAAATCAGCAAATACAAAGACGTCTTCCCTTGAGGAGGGAGAAGGAACAAGTCTGTAGAACAAGCCTTTGGACCTGTATTGGCCAGTCAGCCAAGGAACTGCCTCCAACCAAACATGGATAACACAGAGAGGAACAAGACTCCACCCAATGGTACATAGGACAGGAAAGTAACTAGATCTTTGCCAGGGAACTCAGTGTGTAAAATTTGTATAGAACCTCAAAATGCAATGACAGGAGTCATGAGGTAATATCAGGAAAGGAAGAAAGCTTGGTTTTATTAAGGCGGTATGGCTCCAAAGCCTATGCTAATAAACATTTGAAACTACTGCAGTAGACCAAATTTGTCTTTTTGAAATAGTATCATTTAAAATGAGGTAAAAAGTGAACTAGAAATAGTGTTCAGCATTAGGGTGAATCCAGCATAATAGGTGGGAGTTTGGGGACACCAAGATGGTGGAGACAGGATATTGGTAAGAAGTTGCTGGAGGACAAGACAAGGAACAAGTCCTGTCCCTGTTTAAAATAAATTCCATTACCATGAGAACTCCACCACTGAGGACTTATCACCATGAAAATTCTGGCCACAGGTTCAAATTTTAAAATGATCAATGGGAGTAAAGTGGTCAGTATTCTAATTAGGTTTTCTAAAGTAACCAATGGGGGAAAAATTGGAAAATATTCTATCAGGTATCATAATATAATCAATGTGAGAAAATGAGGTAGGTCTTCAATTGTAGTTGTCCCAGAGTTCAGGATATAAGACCCTAATTTCCAGACATTGGGGCTTGAACCTCTGTCTTGTTCTACCCACTCTGTTCTAAGTACTATTTTCACCTTCAAGAAATTTGTACTCTACCTGTTACTTCTGTGTGCCTTGATCAATTCTTTGTTCTGGACATGAAGGACCTGGACTTTGACTGGACATCCCAATGGTAACAGGGTTAGGAATGCTTGCTGATTAAATAAGAACTAAAACATTAAAATCACTGCACTGGACTAGAAAATTTTAGCTACAAATTTTTGAATGCTTGCTGATTGAATGAAAATTGAAACATTAAAATACTGTACTGACCTAGAAAATTTTAGCTAATTTAAAAATAGCAGGATCTTCCTAAATTCCCTGCTCCAGTACTTCTTTTGTTGTAAAAACAAACCCTTTAGAAGGAACACTTTCCAAAATTTACACATATCTGATGAAGAGCCCAAATAAGGGACATTTCTTTATGCAACAGTCCACCAAAATCAGGGTGCTGTAGTGTCCCTGTTGAGCATCCAGCCAAGAACCTGGAGCCATTATCTGCAAAGGGTGCAGCTCAGCAAATGCTCAGGGGTGTCAAGGACAGGGTAGCTCCTGCTGACCATTTAATCAAGCAGCCAGGATTTAATAGGAGAAACTTGATGTGTGAGGACCAAAGGGTCCACCTCCCCACGACAGAAGGACCCATGAAATCCAACTCAGCCTATGCTCTCAGGCCTGGGAAAGCCCAGATAATGTTTTTAGCCTGAACACACTCCCATGTCCCCACTGCAACCTTAGGGGACTCAGAGTCAGGAGGGAATGTGAACCCAGGTGAGCAAGGAAAGAGGTGCAGGTCTTACCACGAACCAAGGTGAGGAGGCTGAGGAAGGAAAGCAGAACTCCATAGAATTCTGTTCTGCCCATTCTGTCAGACCTAAGATGCACCAGGCAGGTGGCCAGATGGCTCCTCCAGAGTTCTAACGGGGTGGGGGGGTCAGAGAGTGGTGGAGCTTGTTCTGATGCATGAGTTTAAGTGTGTTGGAGTGCACTGAACCAGGGGTCTGTCAGAGTCAAGGTGAAATTTAAGGAATGACTGGGGTGGTCAAACCCCAGAAGGAGGATCCCCAAGCAATCCCAGATGCCTCTGTTGTTAACCCTGCCCTCCACTGGAGCAGAATTCCTGGGCCAACTGCTTCCTCCTCATGGGACCCTAGAAGTTAAAGTCTTTGCCTGAGGCCCACAATTCAAGTCAGTAGATCCAAGGCCTGGGTCTGCCACAGGCAAGGTGAGAGCTGAGGGTAAATTGAGACCCCACTCCAGTAGGAGGGGCCCCATCCAGACTACTTCAGTGGCCAGCCCGGCAAACTGGGGTCTGTGACAAAGTTACAGGGAAAACCCCCCATACTGCAGGAGTTACACCTGGTGGTTGATGTCACCACAGAAGAGAAAGGGCCATGGAACCCTCAAGGTCAAAGTGAAACCTGAGGGTGGATGAAGGCCCACCCCACAAGGATCTATAACCAAATCATTTCAGCTGACTCTGTGTTCCACCCTGCACTCTGGGAACAGAATTCCCAGGTAACTTCCTTCTGCTGGACACTGGGAGTTAGAGCTTCAGCCTGAGGCCTGAAGGTAGTGGAGAGTATCATGGATCTGTGGGGATCAAAGTGAGAGTTGAGAGTGGACTTAGGAGGCCCCACCCCAGAAGGAGGGTCAGGGTCTCCAAACCATCCAGGCCGTCTCTGTGGCCAGCCCTGTGAGGCACCCTTTTGCATCAATGAGACCTAGTGAGGTGTAGGTTCTCTGTCTCACGGATTAAAAGAGTGAGACCCACTGACAATGGAGGGTGAGAGCAAAGTAACAATTTTTGTAACAGAAATGAAGGAGAACTCCCACAAATTTTCTACCATCTAGGGGTTCAAGTGGTATTGCTAGAGGTGACCTTTACAGCTATTGGCCAATGACTTTTAGGGAGAAGAGTTTCTACATCCAATCAGAGTGAGACACTCCCAGATGTGCTCCTGCTCTCCAATCAGGATGTTGATCACAGGCTGTTCACGTGCTGATCACTTTCTTGATCACATGATGTCTGGCTCATAAGATACTACTACAGGGAATACTATCTACAGGGAATTGTTGCAATCCAGATTCCTACACTATCTGCGGATCATATTTCTGACTCCTACTCTCAGCAAGAAACCTGGGAGTTCCAGATGTTGCTTGGACCCCACAATTCTAGTCAGTGAAGCAGACCAGGACTGGAAACTTTTGAGGTCAAGATGAGAGCTGGGGTGGATTGAGGAGGCCACACCCGCAAAGGATGGTCCCCAAACTACCAGGCTACCTCTGTGTCCAGCCCTGCCCCCCAGGGGTTCAGAATTCTTAGGTGAACCCCTTCAACCGCAGGGGACCCTGGGAGGAATTACAGCCTAGTTTTGAAACCCACAGGGAGCAGACTGACTCAGGACACTTTCAGGGGGTAGGTGAGAGCTGAGAGTAGGCTTAGGAAGCCCCTCCCCAGGAGGAGGGTCCCAAACCAGCCAAGCTGCCTCTGTGCCGAGCCCTCTACCCTGGGGTGGGGGGAAGAATTCCAGGGTGATACCTTCTGCTGCACGGGACCCTGGAGTTAAAGGCATGGCCAGAGGCTTACAGGGAATGGACAGGGTCCTAGAACCACCAGAGTTAATGTGGGAGGTGGGGGTGGACTGAGGAAGAAGTCGCCCCAGGAGGCGGGTCCCCAAACCACTCAGGCTGCCCCTGTACCCAGCCCTGCATCCGGGGATGGGGGAAAAGAATTCCAGGGCAACCCCTTCCGCAGCAGGGAACCCTGGGAATTACAGCCTGAGGCCCACAGTGAGTGGAGAGGATCCTGGAACCACCAGAGTCAAGGTAAGACGTGGAGATGAACTGAGGAGGCCCCACCAAGGAAGAGGGTGTCCAAACCACGCAGGATGCCTCTGTACCCAGCCGTGTACCCCAGGGAACAGAATTCCAGGGAAAAACCTTCCCCCACAGGGGACCATGGGAGTTAGAGCATTTCCTGTGGGCTGCAGAGAACAGACAGGGCTGGGGGACTGTAGGAGTCAAGGTGAGAACTGACAGTGGGCTGTGAGGGTGGACTGAAGAGGTCCCACCCCAGGAGAAGGGTCCCGATACCATCCAGGCTGCCTCTGAGGCTAGTCATTCACCCCAGGAAAGAATTCAAGGGGGCTTCTTCCAATGCAGAGGTGCTGGGAGTAAAAGCCCTGGGCTGAGGCCTGAAGGGAGTATACAGGACCAGGGCACAATGGGTGTCCAGAGAGAGCTGAAGGTGGACTGAGGAGGTTGCAACCCAGGTAGAGGGCCCCAAACCATCAATATTCCCTATGCGACCAGTCCTTCACCTGCGGACGGAATTCCAGGGTGCCCTTTCCGCCAGAGGCGTAGCTGGGAGTTAAAGCCATTGGCTGAGTGACCAGAGGGCCAGGGCACTGTGGGTGTCCAGGTGAGCGCTGAGGGTGCACTGAGGAGGCCCCAGCCGGCGGGAGGTCCTAAACCACCTCCATTACCTCTGTGTCCAGCGGTTCACAGGGCGGGGGACAGAATTCCAGTGAGCAGTTTCCATCGCAGGGGATGCTGGGAGTTAGAGCCGTTGGCTGAGTCAGCGGACAGGGACAGGGCCTGTGGGTGTCAAGGTGAGCACCTAGGGTGGACTAAAGAGGGTGCCCGTGCGGGAGGGTCCTAAACCACCCCCACTTCCTCTATAGTCAGCCCTTAGCGGTTGGGGGAGCAGAATTCCAGGAGCATCTTCCACTGCAGGGGATGCTGGGAGTTAGAGCCGTTGGCTGAGTCAGCGGACAGGGACAGGGCCTGTGGGTGTCAAGGTGAGCACCTAGGGTGGACTGAGGGGTGACCATCCTACAGGAGGGTCCTAAACCACCCCCACTTCCTCTATAATCAGCCCTTAGCGGTTGGGGGAGCAGAATTCCAGTGAGCAGTTTCCATCGCAGGGGATGCTGGGAGTTAGAGCCGTTGGCTGAGTGAGCAGGTAGGACCAGGGCCTGTGGGTGTCAAGGTGAGGACCTGGGGTGGACGGAGGAGGCCCCACCCCTGGGGAGGGTCCTAAACCACCCCCACTATCTTAGCCCTTCATGTGGTGGGGGCAGAATTGGAGGGTGCCCCCGTCCGCCGCAGAGGATGCTGGGAGTTAGAGTCACTGGCTTAGTGAGCAGGTAGGACCAGGGCACTGTGGGTGTCAAGGTGAGGACCTGGGGTGGACGGAGGAGGGCCACCCTGGGGGAGGGTCCTAAACCACCCCCACTACCTCTGTGGCCAGCCGTTCACGGGGTGGGGGCAGAATTGGAGGGTGCCCCCGTCCGCCGCAGAGGATGCTGGGAGTTAGAGTCACTGGCTTAGTGAGCAGGTAGGACCAGGGCACTGTGGGTGTCAAGGTGAGGACCTGGGGTGGACGGAGGAGGGCCACCCTGGGGGAGGGTCCTAAACCACCCCCACTACCTCTGTGGCCAGCCGTTCACGGGGTGGGGGCAGAATTGGAGGGTGCCCCCTTTTGCCGCAGAGGATGCTGGGAGTTAGAGTCACTGGCTTAGTGAGCAGGTAGGACCAGGGCACTGTGGGTGTCAAGGTGAGGACCTGGGGTGGACGGAGGAGGCCCCACCCCTGGGGAGGGTCCTAAACCACCCCACTACCTCTGGCCAGTCCTTTATAGGGTAGGTGGAGGCAGAATTCCAGGGTGCCCCTTCCGCTGCTGAGGATGCTGGGATTTAGAGCCTTTGCCAGAGTGAGTGGACAGGCCCAGGACACTCTGGTTGTCAAGGTAAGCGCTGAGGGTGGACTGACGAGGCCCCACCCTGGGGGAGGGTCCTAAACCACCTCCACTCCCTCTGTATTCAACCCTGCCCGGGTAGGGGGGCAGAATTCCAGGGTGCACCTTCCACCGCAGGGAATGCTGGGAGTTAGAGCTATAGGCTGTGTGAACAGAGAGGGACAGGGCACTGTGGGTGTCAAGGTGAGCACCTGGGGTGGACAGAGGAGACTCACCCTGGGTGAGAGTCCTAAACTACCCCACTACCTCACCCCTTCACGTGGTGGAGGACAGAATTCCAGAGTGCCCCTTTCTGCGGACGGGGGTACTGGGAGTTAGAGTTGTTGGCCGAGTTAGCAGACAGGGCCAGGGCATTCTGGGTGTCAAGGTGAACACTGGGGTGGACTGAGGAGGTACCACCATGGGGGCGGGGGTGGGATGGTTCAAAACCACCCCCACTACCTCTGTGGCCAGCCCTGCACAGGGTGGGGGGGGGGGGGTCAGAATTTCAGTGTGCCGCTTATGCCGCAGGGGATGCTGGGAGTTAGAGCCTTCGTCTTAGTGAGCAGACAGTGCCAGGGCACTGTGGGTGTCAAGGTGATCACTGAGGTTGGACTGAGGAGGCCCCACTCGTGGGGGCGGTCCTAAACCACCATCACAACCTCTGTTGCCAGGCCTTCACGGATTGGGGGCCAGAATTCCAGGGTTCCCCTTTCGCTGCAGGGGATGCTGAGAGTTAGAGATGTTCACTGAGTGAGTGGACAGGGCCAGGGCATTCTAGGTGTCAAGGTAAGCACTGGGGTGGACTGAGGAGGCCCATCTGGGGGAGGATCTTAAACCACCCACGCTACCTCTGTGGCCAGCCTTTCACCGGGTGGTGCGCAGATTTCCAGGGTGCCACTTTCACTGCAGAGGATGTTGGGAGTTAGAGCTTTTACCTAAGGAGCAGACAGGTCCAGGGCACTGTGGGTGTCAACGTGAATGCTAGTGGTGAACTGAGAAGGCCCATCTTGGGGGAGGGTTCTAAACCACCCCCATTACCTCTGTGGCCAGTCCTTCATGGGATGTGGATCTGGATCCAGGGTGCCCCCTTCTGTTGTAGGGGATGCTGGGATGTAAAGCCATTGACTGAGTGAGGAAACATGGATAGGGCACTGTGGGTGTCCAGGTGAGTGCTGAGGGTGGACTGAGGAGGCTCCACCTTGCGGGGAGGGTCCTCAAACCACCCAGAATGCCTTTGTTGCCAGCCCTGCTCCCTACATGGGGGCACAATTTCAGGGTGACCCACTGCAAGGGACGCTGGGACATACACCTTTAGCCATGGGATACAGGTCACCACAATGAACAAGGTCAGGGATCTCTCAGTGTGTATAGGTGAGAGGTGGGGTGGACTGAGGAATCCCTACCATAGATCACTGTTACCAACCTTCCTAGAGTTTCTGTGGCCAGCCCTGCACCCCCTTGCCCCCGTGTGTAGTAAAATTTCTGCATGAAACCTTTCCACTCCAGGGGACCCTAGGAGTTAGAGCAGATGCTGAAGCCTCCAGGGATGAGCTGCTCCTTGGCCCTGTAAGGTGTCAAAAAGAGAGCTGAGGCTGGACTTCGGAGACCCCCAACCCAGGAAGGAGGGTGCCCTAGTCACCCAGGCTGCCTTTTGGCCCAGACCTGCACCCTGGGGACATAATTCCATGGTGATACCTTCCATGCAAGTGATCCTGGGTGTTATAACTTTTGCCTGATCCTTAAAGGTAGCAGACAGGTGTAGGAACCATCAGAGTCAAGGTGAGAGCTGTATTAACCTGAGGCAGCCCCACCATAGACAGACTATCATCAAAACTACCTGGTCACCTCTGTGACCAGCCCTGCAGAGGGCCAGGTTGGGGGTGAAGGAGCAGAATTCCAGGGTGACCCCTTCTGCTGCAGAGGACCCTAAGAGACCAGATCCCTGAGTCAGTACAGGATACCAGAGCAGACAATAGGGTCGGTAGAGGGTCAAAGAGCTGAGGGTGGACTGAGGAGGGCCTGTACTAGATAGCTGGTCTCAAACCATCTAGGCTCCCCGTGTGGGCAGTCTTGTGCTCCAGGATGAAGAATTCCATGACCCCTTCTGCTGAAGGGGTCCCTAGAAGTTAGTCATTGCTTGAAGCTGGCAAGTAGCAGATAGGGCCAGGAGTTTATCAGAGGTCAAGATGAGAGCTGAGGGTGAATGGAGGTGTCCCTACCCCTGGAGGAGTGTTCCCTAACCACCCAGGTTGTCTCTGTAGGCAGCCCTATTCCCTGGGGAAAGTAGGTGGAATTACAGTGTGATCCCTTTTAGTAGCAGGAGACCCTGATAGTTATGCCCCATGCCAGAACATGTGATTACTAGTCACCAGAGTGGACAGGACCTGGAGTCTGTTGGAGGTCAAGGTGAGAGCTGAGGGTCAGCTGAGGTCACACCCCAGAGAGTGTTCCCTAAATGATCTATACTGCATCTGTGGCCACCCATCCTCCCTAGTGGCCTTCTAAGACACTGAAATCACAACCTTGGTCTGAAGGGGCAGACACAGGTTCATAGAAAACAGAGGCCCAGGGTCTGGCAGGATCCAAGGCGAGGAGCCCTGGGGAGCACAGGGGTCCCCCAAAAAATCACCCAATGCTCCTGCTGTCCAACATAGGAGGCACTGGGTACTCAGCTCATTGTGACATCCTCTAAGTTCCAATTTGGGGGATCAGACAGAGATTAGGACCTTGTTTTGATGCCCGTTCTCCAGGTTGGTAGCTCAGATAGGGCTCGGGCTGTGTTGAGGTCAAGGTTTGGATTGTGGGTGTAGCTCAGTATTAGAGAGCATGCCAGACATGCATGGAAAAAAAATCAAAGTGAGATGCTGGGAATGAACTGAAAAAGTTCTACCACACTTAAAGCATGCCCCAATTATCCAGATCTGGATGGGTGGGGATGCATACCTGGAATCCCAATTACTTGAAAGACTGAGGCTGGAGGATGGCAAGTTCAAGGCCAGACTGGACAACTTAGACCCTGTCTCAAACTTAAAAAATAAAATGTAAAGGGCCAGAGATGTTGCTCAGTGGTAGAGCGCCCGAGTTCAGTAAGGGTATTTCCAAGAAAATTATCCTGATCTGCCTGTGTGATCAGCCCTGCAGCACACAGGCACTGATGATGGGCAGGAGTCAGAGTCTTGGTCTCACTGAACATGCTCAGGTCAGCAGAGGGTAGGGTCCAAGCTCTGCTGTCAGTTCTAGGAGGCCTGGAGCAGGTTTATAGGCACTATGATTTCTGACTTTGGTATCTGGGTTTTAGGGAGCTTAGGGGCTTGGTACAAGGAGGAAGGCCTATTTGCAGTCATGGTTAGAAATGATGGAGGACTGAATGGCCTAGAACAAAGGATAGGTGTCATTCAACCCCACCCCTGCTTTCAGACTACTATTGTTGTTCATTCTGACTCTGGAATCTGGGGGAGGAGGACTCAGCTTAGGAGAGGAGTGGGCTGCTGCCAGGATCAAGGGGAGGACTCAGGGAGGAATGAGGGGAACCTGTACTCCAGATCAGAGGTGGACCTCTACCCTGACATCAACCCTGGGATACCCTGAAAGAGTGGCCAGAGGCAATGCAAACTCCCTTCTGCCTTAGGGGGTCAGGAACGAGTGAGTGTGTTTCAGATATGTGTTCTCACATCAGAAGATAGAGAATCTCAGGGCTTTCTGGAAAGTTCAATAATAGCCAGATACATACGGGAAACCTGCTTCTGCTGACAGCCTGGAGTGGCTATAGGCAGGACTTTGGGGAAGGCATCCCGCTCCTCCTCCTCCCTTTGGGCTTTAGGGAGATGATGGCCTTGGCCTGCAAGTTGCATCTACAGATCAGCAGAGGGAAACCCTGTCAGGAGTGAGTGTGAATACGTTGAGGACACTCCAGACAAAGGAGGCCCCTGGATCCTGCTCCTTCTGTCAATCTGGGGAAAACTCATGCAGCAGTGTCCAAATGTGCTGTCCTCACTTCTGTGTCCTCCAAATCAGGGAAGTGAGACCTTGATGTGATGAGAGTTCATCAGGACAGCAGAGGAGCCATACTTTGTCAGCAGAGTGAGGATTCCAGCATCTGCTGGGAATTGAGGTGAGGAACTTTGGTGACAGGGAATGAGTGCCATACCTCCCAAAGGAAGGGATCTCACAGAACCTGACTGTAATCAGCCTGGGTGGGGGCAGACAGGTCTCTGGATGACACTCCCTCTCATTTCTGCCTGGGGTTTAGCTGGGAGGTATTATGTGGGTAAGGACCTTGGTCCAAAGATCATGTCAGGTCAGCAGAGGGAGCCACAAGTGGTTAGTGAAGAGAAGAATCCTAGGACCTGCCAAACCTGATATGAATCCTTCATAAGAACTGAAGGCATCCCCAGCTCTGAAACAAGGAATCCCACATAGTTTGCCTCTCCAATGTGGTCGGCCATGGAGGCCCTAAGTGTCACGGTCATTTCTACCATGTGCACAAAATTGGGGAGTCTTTAGGGAGATGGGAGTTTTGTACTAAAGATATCAGTTCATCTCAGATGATGTGGGCATGAAGGAAGGCAGATCTGGGCATGAGTAAATATTTAGGGAATCCCCAGACCAGAATAATGGGGCCCAGGTTTGACAATCAACCCTTTAGAACCCATACTAGGTGATGGAATATGACATTTGTTCATTTCTCCTGAGAGTTGTGGGGCTCTTAGGGAGTTGAAAGTGTTTATGTGACAGGATGATATCACATTGGCACAGGGAACCACATCTTGTCATCAGACAGAGCGGTGCTAGGTTTCCCTAGAGTTAAGGTGAGGACCCTGAGGGAGGATTAAGGGGTCCCCCAGCCAAGAACACAGAGGTGCCCCTCAGAAATCTGGTGTGCCTACTGTCAGACATTGAAGCCCAGGCAGGACTGTCAGGCTGAAACACCTTTCCTTTCTGTGTGTCATTGATCTTGGAGAGGGGAAAGAGTTGATAAGAGGATCCTGGACTTACTTAAGCAGAGAGAGGATCTCAGGCACAGCCAGGAGTCAAAGTGAGACAGAGGGAACCTCTACACATGAATCCAGTTCCCACCTGTCCTTTCAAAAGACCTGGGACCAAAGCTCCATTGGTTTCCCCTTCCCCTCACTTCATTTCCAGGTGTCTTACAATGATAGGATTTGGTTTAATAAAGGTGGCTTCAGGACATCAGGGGACCATCTAAGACCTTAACTTTCATTAAGGCAAGGACCAAGTAGGTCTTCCATGCCAAGATACATGGAACCCTTAAATTTGGCCAATTCTCATCTCATGATCACAATTGGGCAGCTGTGGGCAAATGTGAGACAACTCAGACTTTTTTCTGTCTCACAGAGTTGGACATTTGTTCAAAAGGGGGCTTGAGTCCACGTTTTGCCTAGGAAAAATTGAGGACCTAGAGTCAGCACAAGGGGACCATCCACCCCAGATCAGTATGGGCTTCACAGGGTACAACCCATCCCTCCTGTCAAGACTGGGGGCCCAGTAATGTGTTTTCAGACTGAAGTGCCTATTACAAGAGCTCTGGGAACCAGCAGATTAATGTTTTGGTTTGAAGCAGTGTCCTCAGGTCACAGAACAAATGAAGACCAGGAAGTGCTGGGAGTATGTACCAAGGGCCCAACTTTCAATAGAAGAGAGGGTGCCCCATAGTAATTAATTCCACAGGGCCTAAGTCAGCCCTGGGGCCTTATGCTCTGCAGGCTGGCTTCACCTGTTTTACTCCATCCCTCAGTTTCTCAAGGGGTCAGGCACACCAGAAGGACAGGAACCTGAGTAGCCCTTGATCAACACCCAAAGAGATGACATGTAGTAGACCATTGTGAGTACCAACAAGGGTGTGGTTCTCAGTTCACTGGATCCCTCTCTCCCCCAGAACTGATCTCCTGCCCACCTTCTTGCCTACTGTTCCCACGGAAAGCCATGTCAGCTCATCGACAAAAGCGCCAGCATCGCAAGCAGGAAGGAGGTCCTAAAGCCCAAATGGAGGCAGGGAGCCTTGTTGGTGTGCAGGTCCTCAGACCTGAGGAGGAGGGCATCTCCTCTGCCTGCATTTCCTCCAGTTCCCTTCCTCTGATACCAGCTACCCAGAGGGGGGTGTCTGCTCCTGGGCCACTGGTTTTTCCACAGGTTCCTTGGAGAGCCTCCTCTCTGTCTGTCATCATGGATCCCACTTCATTGATCCAGTCCAATGAAATCTCTAGCAGCCAAAAAGGGGAGGAGGGTCCATTTCTCTGTCAGGACCAGGAACACCATGAGTCCTTCTTGGGAGACCCATTGGATGAGAAGATGTCTGATTTGGTGCAGTTCCTGCTTCTCAAGTATCAAATGAAGGAGCTGACCACCAAGGCAGAAATGCTAAGGAGCATCATCAAAAATTACCAGAGCCACTTCCCTGTGATCTTCAGTGTAGCATCTGAGTACATGCATCTGGTCTTTGGTATTGATGTAAAGGAAGTGGACCCCTCTGGCCACTCCTATGCCATTGTCAATGCTTTAGGCCTCACCTATGATGGGGTGCTAGGTGATGATCAGAGCATGCCCAAGACGGGCCTTCTGATAATGGTCTTGTGCATCATCTTCATGGAAGGTGACCATGCCACTGAGGAAGTTGTCTGGAATGCTCTGAGTATGATGGGAGTGTATGCTGGGAGGGAACACTTTATCTATGGGGAGCCGAGGAAATTCGTCACTGAAGATTTGGTGCAGGAACAGTACCTGGAGTATCGCCAGGTGCCTGGCAGTGATCCTGCTTGCTATGAGTTCCTGTGGGGTCCAAGGGCCCATGCTGAAACAAGCAAGATGAAAGTCCTGCAGTACTGGGCCCAGGTCCATGGGAGTGACCCTCGGTCCTACCCTTCCCTGTATGAAAAGGCTATGAGAGAAGAGGAAGAGGGGGCCCAAGTGCCAAAAGTAGCCAGAGCCACCAGGAGGGGCAGGGGACGGGTCAGGTCCAGGAGACATGGCAGGGCTGCATCCCGAAGCCTCCACTCCCTCATGTGAGATGGGACCCAGTTTTCACTTTGGGTTGGAAGAGAGAAGTCACCTAAGTGGTGGAGGGGATCTTCCGTCTAACATTTTGATGCTTCTGTATTTGTGTAACTTAGAAGTTGAATTGTTATTTCCTATAGAATTTTTCAAATATTCCTGTTAATTGAAAGTTTCATGTGCTTCAGAATGGAATGTCTTGAAGACCATACTCATTCATTCATTGCTCTTAACACAGTTTCAGGCTTCTTCACAGTTTTGCTTTTTGTTCTATTATTTGGCAACTCATTCTTTCTTTATTTTTTGTGACCTGAACAAAGATCACATGGGAGTGGAATGGATAATTCCTTGGATGTGTGAACAAAGCCATAAAAAGGAAAGAATAAATGATAGAGAAATGAAAGGTTAATGCTTGCCTTCCCTTATTACCTGTCTTCCCTGTGACATTAAGGGGAGTTGGTGTGCACTGGATTTGCTGTGTATTGGAGAATGGAAGAGAAACGATGAGCTAATGAAAAGGCCCTCCACGCAGCGTCTCATTGATTCCTGAAACGTTCCTGCATCTCTGCTCTGAAAGCCTGGTGTTAGCATTGGGAATACTCAGACTATAGGCTTAGCCACACTGGATCCTGTCATTGAATGTTAGAGTTGAGCTACAGCAACCATGTCAGGAAGATGGGGGGATGTCCCCAGAGACCTAAAGAACAAGTGAAGGAGGGTGAGGAGAGGGGCTCCAGTGTAGAGCAGCCAAGTGCCAATGTCCTAATCCAACCAAGGAGTTTGGAGTTTGGGGCTTGGGGAAACTTCCGTGCCTTCTGTGTGGCTGGACTTCAGTGACACTGCATGGTTGCCAGGGCCAGACTTTAGATGATGTGTCTTAGGGCTGAGAGAATGGAAGACTACTCTGAGTGGTTCCTTTTGATGGTGAATGAAGCTGAGAGGAATGTCCACCTGGGGCAGGTGTGCTGTGCGGTTGAACACGGCGCAAGAGCTTGGTTCTCTGTTACCGTCAACTGCCAGGACCTGCAGAGAGATGAGACCAAATGTCCCAAGAAGTGAGGCCTCAAAGTCCCTGGCCAGGACCTCCTGTGCTTGGCTGGGAGAGCCAGAGCTGAGTCCAGTACAATGTTGTGTTATGAGGGTGCCAATGTAATGTGGGCAATTGTAAGAAAGCACTGGAGGTTGCATGGTGATGAAATGAATGGAAAGAGTGGTTTGGATGGAACAGACTCTGGCATGGAGGTGGTCCTATCTAATTCTATGAGCTTTGTGTTAGCTGTACCCAGGGGGGGAAGAGTTCCATCTAATTATATAATACATATCATGGAGCTAATTTTACTGAGCAGTATTTTTGACTGATTTTCTATTCAATTTCATATGGAGCTGCAAGTTCTCTGAGATATTCTGGAAAAAATGCCAGAGGGGAAGATGGTAATACCTGGACTCATCATAGTACTAGAAATAGGTACCAATTGCTAAATATTGAATATATACCAGGTGTTTACATACACTTTCTACATTGCAACAGTCATACATACAGTGTTGTATCAAATCTGTTTTACAGATGGAAAGCCTAAGACTCATATTGTTCAGTAATATTCCTAAAATATGGCTAATGAATGATGAGGCTGCTCTGAATTTTGTATCCTACATTCTTCCCAACTCCCCAGTCTGAGGTGGACTTGTATATTAATTCATTTCTTAGTACTCCATAATATCTCTCCGATGAGAAAAAGAAGGATCGAGTTTGAGTGAGGGGAATACAGTAAATGTGGTCCTAAAAAGGTGACAGGATTAAACATAATGTGGGGATATCCAGTGACTGACTCATTGAGAGCCAATAAGCCCAGATGTGGGCATATTTCTCCAGTTCCAGCACTTTCCAACAGAAAAATGCCCTTCCTTTGGCTGATCTCTTTGTGCCCTCTCTTCTAGTTCTGCAACCTGGCCTGTTGCTCAGCTCCATGCACAAGTATCCTGGCTTCCCCGATAAGCTCATCCTGGAACCTTTCTGATTGCAATAGCCACATTTAACTGAAATGTTCACTCAGGACAGAGACTTCCAGATATATGGTCGTCCTGTCTGAACATCCACGTGGGTGGCAGGGATAGTATGATTTAGCACATAATCTACTCATTCTTGACATATAAAGTTAAGAGGATTTTCAAAACCACTCTGTGTAATTTGAGTGGGATGTTCTTGATTTGAACATGGCCACTGAGCACACAGATGAATGAGCATACCTTGGTTGTAAAAGACAAGCTGTTCTCATAAGCTGTAGATGAGAAAAGACCATGGAAATCACTGTGGAGCAAACATACTGTGGCTGAGCTCCTAAATCCATAGTGTCTGCCAGAAGGCAAAAATATTTCCTTGGTTGGCATATCAGTTTGAATTTAAGAAGAATAATTAATCAAATTTCTATTTTTCTTGTTAAGAATCTGGCCCACAGGAAAATCCTGGCCTTCAGTGTGCCTAACACAGCTGCCCAGGTGTTCAGGTCATAGAAAGATAGCAGGGAATCACAAGTTATGATTTTGACCATGAATCAAATGGAGGAGAAATTCTAAGCATACTGAGATTTTGGAGGTTTTTACATGGCTACTAAAGAAAAGTGCTATTGAGTGAAGAAAATGAAACCTCCCTGCTGAGATTTACATTATCCTTTGAAATGTAAATGAAACCCTGTATTTGAAAGCACCTGTTACATAATATGCAGGTGCTTGAAAAAGCTGGAGAATTTCCAGATGTATCTGACCTTCTCTGAGGCTCCACCCAGAAAGGAAGAGGGCTTTCTAACAAATTGTATTAGTGTGCTTTTTGTTGAGCCCCTACTACATAACAATTTATGGGAAAAACTACAAGTATCCATTCACTTCTTTTTCTCTCCTTCCTGGCCAAATGAGGATACTCCATTGCCAGTTCACTTGTCATTAGAAGGGTCATGCTACCTCAGTTTATCTCTGAATTAAGGAACAGAAGCATTATTTGTCAAAGCCATTTCTATACAAGGTGCCATAGAAACTGGAATGAATTCTCACGCTATGACCACACAGGACACAGACCATTCCATTCCCATATCTACAGACATAAGTGATGCGACTATACACCCATAGATCTGAGAAACAAGAATCTGTCAGTTAAGGGCCTAGGAAGGGACAGATATCTTCAAAGGAGGAACTACGCCAACATGCTGATCATATGTTTCCTTCTTGCTACTTGTACCCTTGATATTCCTGTGGCACATCTATCAGTCTCCTGAGAGCTCTGATAGCATCAGAATCAGAGACAGCAGCCCAAACTTTCCGCTTAGGATTGACTGTCTCCTTTGCTGCAGGTTCCTCCTGGAAACCCCACCACTCCTTTTGGGTAGAACTTTGTGAACACTCTTCTGTATTTAGTCTCAGGCAGTCCAGCAGGGTGTTTTACCCTTCCAGTCTCTTCAAAGACACCAGCTGAGCTATAATCCGCCCAGTCCTGATGATCACATGCTATTATTATCTTTATTTTATATCCAACAATTAATCCATTTTCAAGATATTGTGGTTTAAGTAGAACTAGCAGGGGATGATGCAACCTTTCATGAGTCTCCCAATGGTTGATAAATAATGATCATTCTGTGAATGAGCATGAGTAACAACTCACTATGATTATGAGTTATTATTCAGCTGATCCTCCACATAATGACCAAGCTTTGATGAACTGATCACCCTACCTGAGTGATTATGAGGTTGATCCAGAAAGGTAAGGCAGGGATGTCCTCCTGTCAGCCACCACAGGGCCAGCTAGGACCATGGTGTCCCCAGACAGGAAGTTTGTGCAGACTAAAGACCGTGTGTATACGATGAAGCAGCTGTCACTAGGACACTCCCCAGTCCCCAGAACACACCCAGACCCAATTTAGGATTTGGAAAGGAGCTGGGCAGGAGAGGGCTTTGGGGTTCTGAGATAGTGGTGATGAGGATCAGCAGCCCCAGGAGAGGCAGAAGGAGGAGCCCCCACTGGATCCATGTGAACTTCTGTGTACTGGCCAGGGGAGGGACACGGGAGCAGAATGGGACTGCATGTGAGCTGGAGTCCTGGACCACATCATGAGTCAAGTGATCCTGAGAAAGGCCAGGAGGAAACAGGGCACTACCTGGCAGTTCGTGGAGGGAGATGACATGTGTAGAGAATGCTTGTCCATCACCTTTCCTGGGAACACTTCCAGTGTCCAGTGTCTGTTGCATCAGACTCTTGTATGGACAAACACCACCCAGGGACTGGGCTAATGCTAACACCTGAGGAGGGCAGATCACATGGGAGCCTCCTCGTGCCCACCATGGGAAGATGCTGAGGTTCTCTGGATGCCCTGAATCTGCCTCCCAAGGGATTGCTGTGAGGATTCTCAGCCATGATACTGTTCCACTGACAAGTGCCCCTGTCCATCTGGCCATGTTTACAGGCCTCTCTGAGCTCCAGCCTCCTTGGCAAGGGGTTGACTCCTGCTTGTTTTTTTTTTTTCCAGCCTTTTCCTGTGGCAGAAAATATTGGCAGGTATTATAAGGTTTTCCTGAGCAAGCAAGGGATCTCATATCTGCTCCTAGCCTTGACAGGGGGCTACTGCTACAGTACAGGAAAATCAGGTGTTTGAATATGCAGTAGGACAGCAGTAGAGGGGCTGGAGATTATGAACAGATAATGTAGATCTTCTTGATATGAAAGAGACAGCGTTTTTGTACAAGTCAAGCTGGGGTTAAAGAGGGAGGAAAGGACTGATGACAATTTAGGGATGCTTCACTTCTTGGTTCTGGTCTGTGCACTTGTGCTTGATTTACTATATTTTTAGCATATCCTTCATCCTCCAAATTTTCATTTTGTCCTTTTCAATTTTTAAAAATTTCTATATACTCTATTTTAGTATTTTAATATTTTAGTATTTAGTGTTTGTGAAGATTGTACACAGTTCCTATATGCCACTTTTTTCTTACATGAGCATGGTAAATTTGTTAAAATTGATGCATTATTTGTAGGTAACTGAAGCTCACTATTTATTTGATTTTCTTTTTTCCACATTGCATCTAGTTGTAATATCTCTTCAGTCTCCTCTTAACTGTATCACTTTCTTCTTTTGAATCCTCTTGACAGTTTTAAGGAATACTTACTGGTCAGGTATTATGGAGAATAACCCTCAGTTTTGGTCTATCTGATTCTTTCCTCGTGGTTAGCCTGGAGTTATGGGTTTGGAGGAAGAAGGCTACAGAGATGAAATGCCATTCTCATAACATCACATGAAGGGTACATATCAGTAACATGACTTATCACTAATGATGTTGACCTTTGTCAGCTAGCTAAGGTAGCATTTTTCATGTTTCCTGACAATGACAATGTTTCTCTTCTCCTTTCTGTACTGTCCTCCTTGGAAGAATGTCAGTCCGTGTGGCCCACACTATAAGCAATAGGGAGTTGCTTCTCCCTTCTGTTTCCTGAAGTGAACATATCAGAAAAATCAGGTGGAATTTTTCTCCATGGGAAATTTGTCTATTTATTCATTTAACCTATAATTTATTTACCTCAGTACTGACACATAGATATTTTTGTACTTTCTGTTAAAATCCAGAACAACTTTTCAGTCTTCAGATTGCTCTAAGTTTGGGCACTTGGAGATCATTTATATATTCCTTTCTCATATACCTGTCGAAGATCCATTTGTATATTCCTTTCTCATATACCTGTCAATGTGGTTTTAAAAAGTTTACTCGTACTTATTTACTTTAAGGAGTATAAGGTATTCCTGACTCATTTCTCTTGTTTCTTACCCCAAATCTTGAATTAGTAATTTATCCACTGAGCCTTAGAATCCTAGATTTGGGCAGTAGGTATGCTCATTGCTTCTGTGGTGTTGTTTCTTCTATATCCTCCTAGCTGACAAAGCAAGAAATTACATGTGTATATAATTATCTGTATATATTCAAATACTTGTTGATAGTTCTAGTTATAATTGCTTAATGTATTAAGTTAATGTATTAAGTTAAATATGAGTTCTTACTAATGTCTCTGACTCTAATTCATTATCATATAAATCATCCTAGCCTCCTCTGTTTGCTTTTCTGGAAATTTTCTCTGATGCTGAGAAACATTGAGGTTCACAATATGTTTGTGTGTCAGTGTCCTGTTGCCTGATCTAGAAGCTTCAGGGTTCAGTTATTTCTGGAGAAAATGCCAGAAATAAGTTTGTGGGTCTGCAGAGCAATAGTTCAGTTCTGGGACTCCCTGGGACCTCAACAAAGCTCGCATTCTGAGCATCCTGCCTGGCTACTATCTATGAAACACTTGAGAGAGCCATGGTGCCTGTCATTTACATTTCTGAACTGACAAGCTTGATGTCTTCTGATAGTTAAGATGGTGCTGGCCACTCTGACCCCTGGCAGATACCCGTTTCTAGCAGTGTGGCCTACAGGTCTGACAGGACCTCAAATTATATATTTGCTCCTCCATCTCCACTAGATAGGTGGCCCAGGGCATGTTATACAAACCTCTCTGTGCCTTAGTTCCCCTTCTATTTCAGGGTTCACTGGGATCCTCCTCAAGGCTAGACCATTTGAAGGATGGGTACAGGAGCTGAACCAAAATTTCTGGGACAGGGTGCCCACGCTTCCGCAGTTGAACACTTGATCCAGGTTACTCATCCTTAAAACCAACTCATATAATAATATCCATTCCCCAGTGGTTGTTGGGAAGCCTAATTACCACTTGTGAAATGTTTTCAAGTTCTCAGATGAAAGCTGATACATTATGGCAAAGTATGACTCTCACAATTGCGATGCTCTTAAGCTTTCCCTGGGGCTAACCAGTATAAAATTGCCATTCATGAAACTCTGCTATTGTAACAAAGTATGATGATTATCCATAATAGATAGACTAATGTTTAAGGTATTGCTGTGCTCATGAAAAACTCTTCAACTGACTGCAAATGAAGACTGTAGACTAGGTCACCTTTTGTGGTATGGTGTGCCCCAACACACACACACACACGCGTGCACATGCACGCATGCGCGCGCACACACACAGACCCCATCTTGAGAGGCTGGGATTTTTTAAGTCCATACTTTAAGGATATTGTTGAATCATTCACTAGGTGTAAGTATAAAGTAAATAATAAAAAAAGTGTCAGTATCCACACATGGCAAACAGGACACATTTTACAAAATTGGTTTAGAAAAGTCACTAAACAATTGAAAAACTGTGACCTAGAGCAAGCAAGCAAAAATAAATCCTGGGGAGGCAAAATTTCTGATTTCCAGAGTTAACACTTTATATTAAAAGTGCCAAGTTTTCCACAAAAAATATGGAACATGGAAAGAAATAAGTGACTTATTTATAGGAAAAAAAGAAATAGGATCTGTCCCAGCTGTTGGACTTTTGTGAAAAAAACTTTATTTTTAAAATGTACTCAAGGACATAAAAGGAACCATGGCAAATAAGTAAAGTAAATCAGGGGGCCATCATCCTCCTGTCAGTGACTTGCTGCCCCAAAATCTCATTTACCTTCTGTTTCTGGAGTCATGTGAACTGATAGGAGACTGGATTGTTTGCTTGAATTCTATCTTTTCTTGCCAGCTAGCCTCCTCATTTAATTGGGCTTATGTAACTGATTTGGTTTCATTCATTCATGTGATCTTCCCAGATTTCAGCAAGTAGTTTACAGTTGAGAGGACAGTTTTAAGCAACTCTCAGGAACCACTATGTCCTTTTTAGCTCAAAAACACACCCCTAGTGACACTCTGGAAACTATTCTGCAGGTAATAATCCTTTTAAGTTGTTTTTATTTTTTAATGAATTGTAACTTTAATTTGGAATACAGTTTTTCTTTCAAAATCTCTGCCAACCCTGAATCCATGTGCCAGCAGGCATACATGGAACCAAAGAACATCTTTCAGTAAGAATTGATTTTCTGGTTTAAAGTTTTATTACTCAGAAAGTATCATTCTTCCTACACACATGCACACAAGGACATACATTACTCCATTACTTAGCTTCCACAGTTAATGGTCATCTTTAGTAAGTGCCATATGACAGAGAAATAATACAGTGGAAAACAGGTGAAACTGTCTAACAGTTTCTGTATAACCCCATACTCCAAAAGTCATATTGTAAATTTTGTAGCTTGGCTATATATATATCCCTCAGGTTTCATATGACTTATATACTTTTATCATTTGAAACGTCTTTAGATCATTTTTGTAAAGAACCAAAAACACAATTTTATTCTTTAAAAATTGAGGAATTAACTCTTGATTCCCTTGCTATGAATGAAGATCCTAGTAACCCAACTACTCATGAATCAGAGTCAAATCTGCCCCTACGTGGCCAGGGAGCCTAAATATTCCCCAAATAAATGAACTACTATGTCTAAAGGTCTATAAGGGGAATAAAAATGGACCTTTGATTTTTTTGTTTTGTTTCATTTTGGTACCAGGGATTGAACTCAGGGTCACTTAAACACTGAACCACATCCCCAGCCCTTTTTTGCATTTTATTTAGAGGCAAGGTCTCACCAAGTTGCTTAGGGCTTCACTAAGTTGCTGAGACTGGCTTTCAACTTGCAATCCTCCTATCTCAGCCTTCTGAGCTGCTGGGATTACAGGTGTGCACCACCATGCCTGGCAGACTTTGTTCTTGATATAGAGTCATATTCAACTCCAGATCACATTTTCCAGATCCTGGGCATCTCAGATCATTTGCCAAATATTTAGTTAAACCCAAAATCCAACTGCATAGAAGCTAGGACAAGAACCACTCCTTCCAACTAGATCTAGGTCCTTCCCACTCATCCTCCCCAAATTGTTTTTACCAACTACTGCTGGCCCTGTGAGGCCCCACACAGAGTACACACTGTGGAAAGACCTTGAGGAAACTACCTTATTCCTCTGAGAACTTCAGAAATTACCTCCAAACTGGTAAATACCATGTCTCCCACAAACTGTTTGAAATTGCTATTGTGATGGTAAAATACTATACCAATTCCATAAGAAGCCACATTGAATTGACAGTGGCTATGATATGTTTCCTAGAACCCCCACTGCTTCCTGTGGGGTTCATGGAATTGTCTTTTATTTGTGAAAAAGACCTTGGTACTCAAACTTATGTGTACCCCACTCCCTGCCTTAGTGGATAGTCAAGAGCTACTTGGTGTGAGCAGAGCTGAAGAGTAAAGTGGCAAATTCCAGGGCAAGATGGTGGATTAGTGTAAGGCAGCATTTCTCTTAGCTTGGCTACCCAAAGCTCAAACAGCAGAAAGACCATATCTCCCCAAGGCTCAGAGTGAAAAATCCTGAGACTGGAGGGGCAGTCTGCCCTAGCAGAACCAGAGACTACTTGACTCAATCAGATAAAAAGCAAACAAAAAATCTCTCCACCTGTGTTTATCAATCATCTGAGAGCCAATCCAGGAGCCATCTTGGGAATGTGTCCTGGCGGAGCCTACAAAAACTGAAAACCCAGATATGTGAGTTTGTAGCTAGGTTGGCATGGGCCTGTCTGAGTCTAGCAAAACAGTGGAAAGTCAGAAACTGGGAATATTTTGCCCAGGGGATCACAGGTTAGAGAGGTTGGAGAAAACCAGGCTCTCCCCAGCTCTGTGAGTCCTGAGTCTTGCAGGGACTGACAGGGCCAGCTATAGCAAGTTGGAAGGTTGGAAGAGGATATGAGGGCATTTTGCTCTCAGCTCATCCAGCCAGCCAGTCTGGCACCAACTGGGTTCCTGGGACCCACTTGGGCCAGCACTCACCAGGTACCAGCACCAGCCTGGTCCTGAACTCCCTTCCCTGTCTAGCATCCACCAGTCCCCAGGACCTGCCAGATCTGGCATAGTCTGGCATGCAACAGGGTCCTCTGGATCCCCAGTCTCCAGAATCCCAACCCCTCCCTGTCCCCTGACCCAGTCCATCACTCGCAGTTTCACAGTGAGCCCCACAGGTCCCAGGATCTGGCCTTCATCCACCCAGCACAGACCATTTGGGCCCCTGGCCTGGCTGAACTCCACATGCTGCTTCACAGCCAGACCTGTCTGGTCAAGCACACAGCCTTCCTGTCAGCCTCCAGGATCCTGTGCTGGGCCCTGATCCACCTGCCACCCGAACTTGGCCAGCTGCTTTGTTCCCTGACTGCAGCTCAGCTTCCCCTGCATGCCACAGCACCTCCAGGTCTGCAGCCCACACTAATCTCCCAAGAAGGGAAATTAGGAAGTCTTAAGCGCCAACCTTCAACATGGTGAGCAACACAATAAAAGGAAGGACACAACACATGGCCCACACTCGCAAGCTTAGATCATACTCAAGAAGAAACAAAAAGAAAACCAGGTGGGCACAGACAGTGAACTCATACACTCACTGACTAGTTTGTCCACCACAGTGGATATGACTCCTTAATTTTTCAACATTTCACAAAGATTTTCCTTTGATGCTGTGACTTGTTTGTTGTGGCAGTAATTCTGTTTTGCTTTTTGACTTTGGGTTTCCAGATTGCTTTCTTGTTTTATTTGAATGTGTACTGACTGATTCATGGGCTCCTACACATATTCATATTTGTTTCTTTCTCCTTGTTTCTAGCCTTGTTTTACTTTTTAATTTTTTCTTCTTTTTTGTTTCTTTCTCTTTCATTTTATGTCGTTGATATAGTTTTTATGTTTTTAACATTTTTTCAAAGGTATTATTTTCCCATGCTCTGTATTTTGAGGGTCAGTGATCATGATTAGCTTATTTTGATTTAGTTTTGTATCATCTTTATCACTACTCTATCTCCCTTGTCTTCCTCTCTCATTTTTCTATTTCTGACCCCCAAATTCCATTCTCTCTCTTCTCCTTTATGTTCTTCTATTTTTGTCCCCTTTCAGATTTACAACATATCCTGTTACCACTGCATCTGCCCTATTTGCCCTTGGAAATTGCAAACACTTTTTTACACTTCTATCTCTTCTTCTTTACACAAATTCAGCTGTATACTTAACACTACTTAATACTAATTGAGATATATAATGTCTACCCCTACCACCAATATCACAGCAAAAATTAATACAGTGGAAGGCATAGACAACACTTATTTTTTGATTTAAGCCAGACATAATACATGATTACGTACTGTTTTTACTGATGAAAATTGATGATCCCATTATCCCTACATATCATACCAATTAACACTAGCTATCAAAACAGGAACTAAGGACTTAGTCTACTGCAATATGTTGTTTGCACACGATGTTGCTATCAACTCCCTTCTAATCCATGAGGTACTAGTAACATACAGGGACAGTATAAACCCATAAGGTAGCAACTCCACAGCATCAGATCCATCCAGATACATGGGTAGACACACAAACAATATGAAAAAGCAAGGGAACAAACCATCAGAAAGAATCAGACTACTTCAACAGTAGACTCCATTGACACCACAGTGGATGTAGTTTCAGAGATAGAATTCAGAAAGTTCACAGTTAAACTGATCTATGAGGTAAAAGATGAAGTAAGAAATGAAATCAGAGATGGGCACAGTGGTACATGCCTGTAATCCCAGCAGCTAGGGAGGCTAAGGCAGGAGAATCATGAGTTCAAAGTCAGCCTCAGGGAAAAAAAAGTAAGGTGCTAAGCAACTCAGTGAGACCCTGTCTTTAAATGAAATACAAAATAGGGCTGGGGATGTGGCTCAGTGGTTGAGTGCCCCTGAGTTAAATCCCCAGTACAGAAAGAAAAAAAAGAATGAGTGAAATGCAATGAAATCATAGAGAAAATAGAAGGGAATGACCATTTCAATAAGATAGAGATCCTGAAGAAGGATCAGTCAGAAATCCTCAAAATGAGGGATTCTATAAACCAAATTAAAATTCAATAAAAAACATCACTAATAGATAAGACTACTTGGAAGACAATTTTAGGCAATGAAGACAAAATATATAATCTAGAAAATAAAGTCGACAATAACATGAAAAGACCAAACTTAAGATTTCTCAGGATAGATGAAGTCTCAGAACACAAACCAAAGGAATGCATAATCTTTTCAATGAAATGATATCAGAAAATTTCCCAAACCCAGAGAATGAAATGGAAAACCAAATACTGGAGGCTTACAAGACCCCAAATATAAAAAAAAATTACAACAGACCCACAACAAGGCACATTATTATGAAAATGCCTAACATACAGAATGATAAAATTTTAAAGACTTCCAGAGAAAAGTGATAGATAACATTTAGAGGGAAATCAATTAGAATCTCAGCTCATTTCTGAACCCAGATGCTGAAACCTAGGAAGTATTGGAATAATATATACCAAGTTCTGAAAGAAAATGGATGCCAGCCAAGAATACTGTACCCAGCAAAATTAAGCTTCAGAATTGATGATTAAATAAAAACCTTCCATGACAAACAAAAGTTAAAAGAATTTACAACCAGAAAGCCTGCACTGAAAAACATAATAAAATTCATGAAGAAGAAATGAAATATAAAATTGAAAACCAGCAAAAGGGGAAGATACACTAGAATAATAATCAAAGGAGAACCTAATTCAAATTAAAAGCAAGAAATAAATCAAAATGACAGGGAATAAAAATCATATCTCAATCATGACATTGAATGTAAATGTCCTAAACTCATCAATCAAAAGACATAGAATGGCAGATTGGATTATAAAACAAGACCCAGGAGAGTTTCAAGATGGCAGACTAGAGGGTGGCTGCATTTCATGTTGCTCCAGGACTCAGGATTCAAAAGAGGAGATATTGAGAGATTTGGGACCAACGCAAAGCCACCAGGTGAGTCTCTCCTGTTGGGGAGGCATCCCGGATGTGGCGGTAGTCCTGGAACACAGGGAACTTTGTGAAGTAGAGTTGCCCAATGAGACATCCCTCCCCCCGCTGGAGCAGTGAACATGGGCAACCGGGAGCATCGTAGAGGAGGCCGCTCAGCACAGCGCTGGGACTCGGAGCAACCCACCGGGGCTCCATGCAGCTGCCCAGAGGAGGAGATGTGCAGTGAGCTGTTTAGACTCAGAGTGACTGCTCCTGAACACCAGGGGGCTGCCCGGAGGAGGAGCGCGGCGGGTCGCTTGGACTCAGAGTGACTTCCCAGGGCTATGGGTGGTTGGTGGGAGGAGGAGGCGTGCAGTCAGTTGCTTGGACTCCTAACAACCACACCGGAACACCTGATGGCTGCCCAGAGGAAGAGACGTGCGGCGGGTCACTGGGTCTCGGAGCAACTGTACGGGGCTCCAGGTGGTTGCTCAGAGGAGGGGCCACATAGCCTGGCGAATAGGTGCAGAGCAGGGTCCCAGGACTTAGGAGGCTTCTTGGTGGAAGAGCTGCACAGAGACAAGCTGAGGGGCAGAGCAAAGGTTCCAGGACTGCAGGCAGATTCTCTGAGGAGCGGCAGCCTAAGGAGACTCATCTGCGAAGGGTGAGGCTCCCAGGCCCAGGAGGTAGGGCTGGGCCCCTGGGAACATTGCAGAGGAAAGCAGCCCAGCCCAGGCGGTAGTTGTGGATTGAGGGGAACCTCTAGGAGGGGAGCTGACCAGCGAGACCTCCCCACTGGATAGTCTTCCCTGCCAGGTGAGATTTTCCCACAAGAACGGAAAAATCACAGACAGGCCCAAACAGGCCTTGCCTCAGCCCGCAGCCTAGTTCCCCTGTGAATGACCATTGGTCAACAAGTGGAGGCACCTCTGCCCACTAGCAGGGAATATACCCCACCTGAAGGCCACCACCCCTAGAGAGACAGCTTCCTTGTGGAGCACCGCATTATAAACTTCCTCCAAGACTTTAGGCTACTGAAAGCTAAGAGGGGATATACTAGAAATCTTCAGGGATATTATAAGTCAATAGAGGAAATCTGCAATATCTTAGCAGTCCACTGATACCTGAACAATATGAGAAAACAAGGGAAGAAAATGCCCCAAACAAATCTAGATGTTACATCAATAAAATCCAATGACAGCATGGCAGAAGATATGACAGAAAGGGAGTTCAGAATGTACATAATTAAAATGATCAGGGAAGCAAACGATGAGATGAAAGAGCAAATGCACGCACTGAATGATCGCACCAATCGACAGTTAAAAGAGCAAATACAGGAAGCAAAGGATCATTTCAATAAAGAGTTAGAGATATTGAAAAAAAACCAAACAGAAATCCTTGATATGAAGGAAACAATAAACCAAATTAAGAACTCCATAGAAAGCATATCCAGTAGGATAGAACACCTGGAAGACAGAACCTCAGATATTGAAGACAAAATATTTAATCTTGAAAACAAAGCTGACTGAACAGAAAAGATGGTAAGAAATCATGAACAGAATCTACAAGAACTATGGGATTTCATGAAAAGGCCAAATTTAAGAATTATTGGGATTGAGGAAGGCTTAGAGAAACAAACCAAAGGAATGAACAAACTATTCAATGAAATAATATCAGAAAATTTCCCAAATCTGAAGAATGAGATGGAAAATCAAGTTCAAGAGGCTTTTAGGACTCCAAATACACAAAATTACAACAGACCCACACCAAGGCACATTATAATGAAAATACCTAACATACAAAATAAAGACAGAATTTTAAAGGCTGTGAGAGAAAAGCACCAAATTACATTCAGGGGGAAACCAATATGGATATCAGCAGATTTTTCAATCCAGACCCTAAAAGCTAGAAGGGCCTGGAACAACATTTTTCAAGCCCTGAAAGAAAATGGATGCCAACCAAGAATCATATACCCAGCAAAACTTACCTTCAAATTTGACGATGAAATAAAATCCTTCCATGATAAACAAAAGCTAAAAGAATTTACAAAAAGGAAGCCAGCATTACAGAACATTCTCAGCCAAATATTCCATGAGGAAGAGATGAAAAACAAAGAAGCAAATCAGCAAAGGGAGGAATTATCCTAAAGGAATTGTCAAATAAAGGAGGAACCAAGTCGTGTCAAAAAAATAAATAAGCAAATAAAATTTTAAAAATGAACCAAATGACCGGGAATACAAATCATATCTCAATAATAACCCTGAATGTTAATGGCCTGAATTCATCAATCAAAAGACATAGACTGGCAGATTGGATTAAAAAGAAAGATCCAACAATATGTTGCCTGCAAGAGACTCACCTCATAGAAAAAGATACCCATAGACTAAAGGTGAAAGGATGGGGAAACATATACCATGCACATGGACTCAGCAAAAAAGCTGGAGTATCCATCCTCATTTCAGATACTGTGTATTTCAAGCCAAAGTTAGTCAGAAGGGATAAAGAAGGACATTTCATACTGCTTAAGGGAAGCATAAATCAGCAAGACATAACAATCATAAACATCTATGCTCCGAACATTGGCTCATCCATGTATGTCAAACAAATCCTTCTCAATTTCAGAAATCAAATAGACCACAACACAATAATACTAGATGATTTTAACACATCTCCCTCACCACTGGACAGATCTTCCAGACAAAAATTGAATAAAGAAACCATAGATCTCAATAACACAATCAATAATTTAGACTTAATGGACATTTATAGAATATACCATCCAACCAAGAGTGAATACACTTTCTTCTCAGCAGCACATGGATCCTTCTCTAAAATAGACCATATATTATGCCACAAAGCTACTGTTAGCAAATACAAGAAGATAGAGACACTACCATGTATTCTATCAGATCATAATGGATTGAAGTTAGAAATAAGAGTAAAAAACAGAAACTACTCCAACACCTGGAGATTAAACAATATGCTATTATATGATGAATGGATAACAGAAGATATTAGGAAGGAAATTAAAAAATTCTTAGAGGTAAATGAGAACAAAGAAACATCATATCAAAATCTCTGGGACACTATGAAAGCAGTACTTAAAGGAAAATTTTTTTCATGGAGAACATTCAATCAAAGAAGTAAAACTCAACAAATAAACGACCTAACACTACAGCTCAAAGCCCTAGGAAAAGAAGAACAGACCAACACCAAAAGTAGTAGAAGACAGGAAATAGTTAATCTCAGAGCTGAAATCAACGAAATTGAAACAAAAGAAACAATACAAAAAATTGACAAAATAAATAGTTGGTTCTTCGAAAAAATAAACAAAATTGATAAACCTTTAGCCACACTAACAAAGAGAAGACGAGAGAAAACCCAAATTACTAAAATTCGGAATGAACAAGGAAATATCACAACAGACACAACTGAAATACAAAACATAATTAGAAGCTATTTTGAAAATCTATACTACAACAAAATAGAAAATTTTGAAGACATCAACAAGTTTCTACAGACATATGAATTGCCTAAACTGAATGAGGAGGACATACACAATTTAAATAGACCAATTTCAGGTAATGAAATAGAAGAAGTCATCAAAAGCCTACCAACAAAGAAAAGTCCCAGACCAGATGTGTTCTCAGCCGAGTTCTACAAAACCTTTAAAGAAGAACTCATTCCAATACTTCTCAAAGTAATTCATAAAATAGAAGAGGAGGGAACCCTCCCAAACTCATTCTATGAATCCAATATTACCCTTATACCTAAACCAGACAGAGATACATCAAGGAAAGAAAATTTCAGACCAATATCCTTAATGAACATCGACACAAAAATTCTCAACAAAATTTTAGCAAATCACATACAAAAGCATATTAAAAAGATAGTGCACCATGATCAAGTGGGTTTTATCCCAGGGATACAAGGTTGGTTCCACATCAGGAAATCAATAAATGTAATTCACCAAATCAATAGACTAAAAGTTAAGAATCACATGATTATTTCAATAGATGCAGTAAAAGCATTCAATAAAATACAGCATCCCTTCATGCTCAAAACACTAGAAAAAATAGGGATAGTGGGAATATTCCTTAACATTGTAAAGGCCATCTATGCTAAGCCCATGGCTAATGTCATTCTCAATGGTGAAAAACTGAAAGCATTCTCCCTAAAAACTGGAACAAAGCAGGGATGCCCTGTTTCACCACTTCTATTCAATATTGTCCTTGAAAACCTAGCCAGAGCAATTAGACAAACCAAAGAAATTAAAGGGATATGAATAGGAAAAGAAGAACTCAAACTATCCCTATTTGCTGATGATATGATTATATACATAGAGGAACCAGGAAATTCCACCAGAAAACTTTTAGAACTCAGAAGTGAATTCAGTAAAGTAGCAGGATATAAGATCAATGCACATGAATCTAATGCATTTTTATACATAAGTGATGAATCTTTGGAACGAATAATTAGGAAAACTACCCCATTCACAATAGCATCGAAAAAAATAAAATACTTGGGAATCAATGACACAAAAGAGGTGAAAGACCTCTACAATGAGAACTACAGAACACTAAAAGAAAGAAATTAAAGAAAACCTTAGAAGATGGAAAGATCTCCCATGTTCTTGGATAGGAAGAATTAATATTGTCAAAATGGCCATACTACCAAAAGTGCTATGCAGATTCAATGCAATTCCAATTAAAATTCCAATGATGTACCTTACAGAAATAGAGCAAGCAATTATGAAATTCATCTGGAAGAATAAGAAACACAGAATAGCTGAAGCAATCCTCAGTAGAAAGAGCGAAGCAGGGAGTATCACAATACCAGATCTTCAACTCTACTACAAAGCAATAGTAACAAAAACACCATGGTACTGGTACCAAAATAGAAAGGTAGATCAATGGTACAGAATAGAGGACATGGACACAAACCCAAATAAATACAATTTTCTCATACTAGACAAAGGTGCCAAAAATATGCAATGGAGAAGATATCCTCTTCAACAAATGGTGCTGGGAGAATTGGAAATCCATATGCAACAGAATGAAACTAAACCCATATCTCTCAGCATGCATGAAACTAAACTCAAAATGGATTAAGGACCTCGGAATCAGACCAGAGACCCTGCAGATAATGGAAGAAAAAGTAGGTCCAGATCTTCAACATGTCGGCTTAGGACCAGACTTCCTCAACAGGACTCCCATAGCCCAAGAAATAAAAGCGAGAATCAATAACTGGGATAGAGTCAAACTAAAAAGCTTTCTCTCAGCAAAGGAAACTATCAGCTATGGGAAGAGAGAGCCTGCAGAGTGGGAGAAAATCTTTGCCAATCATACTTCAGATAGAGTGCTAATTTCCAGAATATATAAAGAACTCAAAAAACTCTACACCAAGAATACAAATAATCCAATCAATAAATGGGGTAAGGATATGAACAGACACTTCATAGAAGAAGATCTACAAGCAATCAACTAACATATGGAAAAATGTTCAACATCTCTAGTAATAAGAGAAATGCAAATCAAAACCACCTTAAGATTCCATCTCACCCCAATTAGAATGGCGAATATCAAGAATACAAGCAACAATAGGTGTTGGTGAGGATGTGGGGAGAAAGGTACACTCATACATTGCTGGTGGGTCTGCAAATTAGTGCAGCCCCTCTGGAAAGCAGTGTGGAGATTCCTCAGAGAGCTTGGAATGGAACCACCATTTGACCCAGCTATCCCACTCCTTGGCCTATACCCCAAGGACTTAAAATCAGCATACTACAGAGATACAGCCACATCAATGTTCATAGCTGCTCAATTCACAATAGCCTGATTGTGGAACCAACCTAGATGCCCTTTAGTTGATGAATGGATAAAGAAACTGTGGCACATACATACAATGGAATATTACTCTGCCATGAAGAATGATAAAATGATGGCATTTGCTGGCAAATGGATGAAATTGGAGAATATCATGTGAGATAACCCAATCTCAAAAAACCAAAGGACAAATTATATCGCTAATAAGTAGATGATGACACATAATGGGGGGTGGGAGTGGTTAGTGTTAGGGTTAGGGAGCAGGGCAAGAATGGAGGAAGGAAGGACTGTATAAAGGGAAAAGGGGTGGGATGGGTTGGGGGAAGGGAAAAAATAACAGAATGAATCAAACAACATTATCCTATGTAAATTTATGATTACACAAATGGTATGCCTTTACACCATGTACAAACAGAGAAACAACATGTATCCCATTTGTTTACAATAGAAAAAAATCGAAGACCCAACAATATGCTGTTTCCCCGAGACTTATCGTCTAGGCAAAGACTTCCACAGAATTAAGGTGAAAGGATGGGAAAAACATATCATTCACATGGATCTTTTAAACAAGCAGGGGTTTCTATCCTTATATCAGATAAAGTGGACTTCAAGCCAGTGTCAATCAGAAAGGACCAAGAAGGTCATTTCATACTGCTAAGGGAAAAATACATCCATAAGATACAACAATCATAATTATTTATGTCCCAAACAGTGGAGCACCTACATACATCAAACAAACCCTTCTCAACTTCAAGAGTGAAATAGATAGACCACAACACAATAATATTGCGTGACTTAAACACACCTCTTACCTCTGGATAGATCCTCCAAACAAACACTTTATAAAGAAGCTATGGAACTACTGAATAAAATTAGTAATTTGGACTTTACAGACATATAGAACATTTTATCCATCAAGGACTGAATACACTTTCTTCTCAATAGCACATGTATCCTTCTCTAAAATAGATCATATCTTAGGCCACAAAAGAAGTCTTAGCAAATCCAAAAAATAGAGATAATACCTTGCATCCCATCATATTATAATGGAATTAAGTTAGAAATCAAGGATAAAACAAAAAATAGAAGGAACTCTAAAACCTGGAGACTAAATAATACACCATTGAATGACCAATGGATAGTAGAAGAAATCAGGGATGAAATAAAAAGTACTTCGTGGTAAATGAGAATAGTGAGACAACATATCAAAATCTCTAGGACACCATGAAGGCAGTGCTAAGAGGAAAGTTCATTGCATTGAGTTCATTCATTAAAGAATAGAAAGTCAACAAATAAAAGACCTAACATTACATATCAAAGTCCCCTAAAAGCAAGAAAATATCAGCACTAAAACCATCAATAGACAGGAAATAATTAAAATCCAAGATGAAATCAATGAAATTAAGACAAATTCAAAAAACATACAAAACTAAAAGTGGGTTTTTGAAAAAAATAAATAAAATTGATAAACCTTTAGATGTGCTAATGAAGAAAAGAGAGAAAAAACTCAAAACACTAAAATTTGTGATGAAAAAGGAAATATCACCATGGACACTAATTGAAATACAGACGATAATCAGAAACTATTTTGAAATTCTATACTACAATGGAATAGAGTATCATGATGACATCGACAAATTTCTAGAGACATGGCATACCCAAATTGAAACAGGAAGACAGAAAATTTAAGCAAATGAATTTTAAGCAATGAAATTGAAGATGCCATCAAAAGCTGATCAATAAAGAAAAGTCCAAGATCAGATGGATTCTTAGTCAAGTTCTACCAGACCTTAAAAGAAGAACTTACACCAATACTCCTCAAATTATTCCATGGAATAGAAAAGGAAGAAAATCCTTCCAAACTCAGTCTATGAAGCTAGTATCACCCTGATACCAAAACCAGACAAACACACATCATGGAAAGAAAACTTCAGACCAATATCTCTGTTGAACATAGATTCAAAAATTCTTAATAAAATCTTGGCAAATCACACACATACATATTCAAATGACAGTGCACCATGATCAAGTGGGTTTCATTCCAGGGACGCAAGTTTGGTTCAACATGCTGAAATCAATAAATGTAATTCATTGCATCAACCAGCTTAAAGCCAAGAACCATATGATTATCTGAATAGATTCAGAGAAAGTATTTGACAAAATTAAGCATCCATTTATGTTCAAAACACTAGAAAAACTAGGGATAGTAGGAACATACCTCAACATTGTAAAAGGTATCTATGCTAAACTGAAGACCAACATCATTCTAACCTTCCTGGCAGCTAACTGGAATGATTCAAGGTGCTTGACTTTGGCTTATCTGACAGGAGATTCAGTCTGCAGAAAGGTGGTGGGTGCTCTTTGAAAATATTGTAAAGCAAGTGAACAACACCTACTCATCTAGGACAAATCAATATTATGGGGGCAAATAAGAGTGCCTAGAGCCAGAGAAGGAAATCTGTCGAAAGACATTTTTTTATGTTTGTGTGAAATGTGGGCATTTAAAAATGCTGCGTATGTCCTGGGGATTTAGAAACTCATATGTTTAATACCTGTACCTACCCCATGATGTAGGTACTGTTGTTATTCATGGTTTATAAGTGAGGAAACTGAGGCACACAGTGTTTAGAACCATACAGAATGAACATCCTATGCATCCACAGTCCTCTATTAGGTCATAAACTACTCAGGGCAAGGGTTACACATCATGCTGCATTCACAGTGCTTGTCACGGGCCTTAACAACTAGTGAAGATTACTAAATATTTGTTAGATAAAATTCACACAGCCTTGGGCTGGAATGTGGCTCAGTGGTATAGCACTCCTCTACCATGTGCAAAGCCCTGGGTTTGATCTCCAGAACCACAAAACAAAGCGAAAAACCCTCACACAACCTTGACAGATCAACTTTATTTAGCCTATAATACATGTAGCATTTTGAGACAACCAGAAGCACAAACAGAATTAGTGGCATGAGTGGCACTTCTCCAAATATCTGCAGAAGTGCCTAAATACACACCCAACAGTAGAGGGAGAGAATGAGTCTTGTCCATGTGCAATTTTTAAAAGCCACGTTTTTCATAAAAATTAGCACATTACTATGAAAGAACAAAATGATTACAAAAGAAATCTCTTTAGAGTGAACCAGTGTGCCAATACCCTTCAAACATTAAAAGGGCAACAGTAGCATTCAAGAAGAAATTACTTGGAGGATACCATAATATGAAAGCAAGTTGAGTTTGGGATGAGGGCACTTGTTAATGGTTGAATGTATCCTCCAAAAGTTCATGTTAATGGTATTCAGAGGTGGAGTCTTTGAGGGATAATTAGTATTATATAGGTCACGAAGATTTCCCATGATGGCATTAGTGGCTTTATAAGAAGAAGACAAGAGACCTGAGCTACATTGCTGTCTTTCTATGAGATGGCCTTCTCCATATTATGATGCCAACTAGATGCTAGCACCATACTGTTGGACTTCGTAGCTTCATAACTGTGAGCTAAATAAATCGCTATTCTTTATAAATTATCTGCTCTTGGATATTCGGTTATTGCAACAGGAAACGAACTAAGACAATGCTACAGTATTCCCATGGGTTCCAGAAGTTTTAAAATTATTTTCTTAAAGTATCCCATGTCATATTCAAGAGACAGATAATTTTAATTTTCTTCCTAATGGAATGAACATTATGGCCCCTCCTTAGCTAGTGTATCCATGTAAATGCCAGAAATAAGTAATTTCACCCAAATTCTGGGCTTTGTATTCCTGTCACTATTACAAGGAAATGAGTGTGTGAGAGATGTACTTAATCATTTTGTTTCACTTTTGCTTGAAGCAGAAGGACTCAAGAATTTATGTTGGGATAGCAATGTCTTCCTTCTAATGACAGAGAGGTCAAGCCTGTGAGGCCATACCTAAGCAAAGAAACAAGCCTATGACCCAAATTCAATAGAAATTCAATTGTATCCATGATGATAGATTAGAGGAATCACAGTACAAAATCAGAAAGCTCTACTGATCTTCTCAGTTCCACATCAAAATTCAGGCTTTCCTGGTTTTGGGGCCATGATAGCTGGTAGCCAATGTGTGGAGCCTCACCTGAAATTAAAAAAAAGGAAACAGGTGAAGTGAACGTGTTTCTTACAGAAGCAAATTGGTCTCAAAAAGAGTGAAGAATTGTTTCCTTGGGGAATTTAAATCATACCTTTCTTCTGAGGTATTCATATCTACATTTTATACAGAAAATGTTCAACCTTACGTAAATCCCAGCGAAGAAGGTACATGACAGTCAGTACATGCATAAATATGCTTGACCCTTTCCCCAGAAGGGAAAAAAAAAAGGATGAGAGGAGCCCAGATGTCATATAAGTCTGTGACTGAATTACACAGACTAATGTTCACATTCCTTACTCTGATATTCAGGGTTCCTCTAAACTGGACCCACAGTACATTCCATATTTTTTTCTGTACATGCCATGATCCTGTGCATTGTCTTTCATATTTTAAGGCTTCTGTTACACACAGGAAGTAGGGGCTGAAGTGTTTCACTGGGTTTTAATTTGTGTGATAAGTTAGCTATAATCAGCATGGATTCTTGGACTGGTTACTTAGGAAGTGATCCAAATGCTGGAATCCCTTCTTTATTTCTTCACTTGAGCTTAAGAAAAGGAGAAAGTAAGCACTGGGTGTCTTCCCCAGCAAGGGAGTCAGAGCTGATCTTGGTAGGCTGCTGCAGAGTGAAATGGAAGAGAAACAGGCAGCCCCTCAAGGTGAGCTAATAGCAAGAATGCCCTGTTCAAGGCATCTACCTCAGTAAACGACAATGATAGGATCTGTAGAGTCATTCCAGTCCCAAATGTTATGGAGAACTATTATAGCTGCAAGTCCTGAAAGACTAGAGTTAAGGACATTGATTGTGATCATATAGTTGAGAGTTCAGAGAAGGGGGAGAGATATGTACATGCATCCACAAATCAAGAACCAGCAGACAGTGGGGCCAGGAGTAGATGACAGAAGTCCTAGGCCTCTAGCTGTTTGTGAGCTTGTAGGTGATGGTTCATGAATGGACCAAGGCAGGAAGGACAATTTAGAAAATGTTACAATTTCAGCAAAAAATGAAGATGCAATTTTAAAAATGGTGACTTGAAAATTCCTCTGTCTTACTGAAAGAGATGGCAAGAAACCATTCCAAAAGAAACTGTCACAAGAATTCAGCAAAAAAAAAACCTGTAATGTGTTAAGAATAATAGTACAAAATTGTGGAGAGCTTGGGAGTCAGGACTCAACCCAACCAAAAGAAAAGGAAAATGTACATATGGGAAGCAGAGATGTGGCAGGAAGATTCCCTTTTAATAAAGGACTCACTAGGTGGGATGTCATTGCTTACCATTTCTAGCTCTGAGATCCTTCAGAATTAGTCTCCCTTTTTGAGCTCCTCCAAATGGTTTTCACCTAATGGCTTATTGGAAAGTAATACCTATGGAGAGGAAGATAAGGTCAATGAGATTAAGTCCAAGACTGAAGATGTGGGCTCAAATGAGAATGACAGGTGCCTGATCATTTTCATTGACCATAGACCTCCTTATAATAGTCAATATTTGTTCAAGATCTCCCTCCATGGACTGATGGAGACTGTCAGACTGGCATCATGGTCTTCTGGCTCTCCCCTTTCAATATTCTTTCCCCATTTTCCCTTTCATAGGTGTTATTCTTGAAAAAGCCCTTTGCATTGCTAACTTCCTGAAACTGTGAACCCGGGATCTGGGCCCACTCTGATCCCAACTAGAAGCTTTCTGGGATGGATTACCCTTTTTAGCCACTCCCCCAGTTCATTCAGAACACACCAACAGCAGATTTGGGTTTGGAGTGCCCTCTAGTGCTGCAACAGTGATATCACACAAACTGCAGATTGACAGCAAATCTGGACTTGGGCCATTGTATAGTACTGAAATAGCAAAATCGACCATAATCTCAGAGAAAGCAGGTAGTCTGTCTTGAATTTGTGGAAGGACAGACACCAAAAACGCAATCTATAAAGACTATAATAGTATCTAATCCTTTCATGTGCAAACAATATCACACTGACATGCATCAAGAACTTTCAGGGAACCAACATCTTGTCTGACAGAATAAAGTAGCAGAAATTGACCAAGTAGCAACTGACATATGTGAACTCTCAGAGAATCCATATTTGCTGTTTTAGAAAAATCGAATGCACTTCAATAAAACAGAAATGATTCAGTATTCTATCAGAAAAATGTAACAGATTAAATTAATTATAATAAATCAAACACAAATTCTTGAGCTAAAAAGTATAATAGCCAAAATTTAAAACATGATGAGGTACTAGTGGTGTATCTCAGAGGTAGAGTGCTTCCCTGAGTTCCATCTCCAGGACAGCAAAGAGGGCATCAACAATAAAAGAAGAAGTAACAAAGAAAAAAATGATTAGTGAGCTTTAAGACGGCCTACTGAAAAATAAAATATGTAGTCAGTGAAGAAAAAAGTAAAAAAATGAAGACCAACAAACAACAATTATAGGAGTTTTTGGATAGGATTAAAAGAGCAAAATTTTGGGTTAAGAGACTTAAGAATGCCAGAAAGGACCTCTACAATGAAAACACAGAACAGTAAAGAAAGGAATTTAAGAAGACCTTAGAAGATGGAAAACTCTCCCATGCTCTTGAATAGACAGAATTAATATTGTCAAAATGGTCAAACTACCAAACGTGTTATACAGATTCAATGCAATTCCTATTAAAATCGCAATGGCATTCTTCATACAAATAGAAAAATCAATCATGAAATTCATTTGGAAAAATAAGAGACCCAGAATAACCAACACAATCCTTAAATAGAGGAGTGAAGCAGGAGGCATTACACTACCAGACTTTAAACTATACTACAGAGCAAAAGTAACAAAAACAGCATGGTACTGGCACCAAAAGAGAAGTGTACACCAATGGTACAAAATAGAAGACATAGAGACAAACCCACATAGTATGGTTATATTTGTCTAACAAAGGTGCCAAAAATATACATTGGAAGAAAGATAACCTATTCAACAAATGGTGCTGGGAAAACTAGAAATCCATATGTAAAAAAAATGAAATTAAACCTCTATCTCTCACCCTGCACAAAACTCACCTCAAAGTGAATCAAAGACTTTGGCACTATACCAGAGACCCTGCACTGAATAAAAGAAAAACTAGGCCCAAATTTTCATCATGTCGGCTTAGGATCTGACTTCCTTAACAAGACTCCTAAATCACAAGAAGTAAAGTTAAGAATCAATAAATGGGCTGGATTCGAACTAAAAAGCTCCTTCTCAGCAAAGGAAACAATAATTTGAAGAGACAGCCTACAGAATGGGAAAAAATCTTTACCACATGTACCTCAGAGAAAGCACTAATCTCCAAGATACATAAAGAACTCAAAAAACTTAACACCCCCCCCAAAAGAACCTGATCAATAAGTGAGCTAAGGAACTGAACAGACATGTAACAGAAGAAGAAATATAATCAATCAACAAACATGAAAATATGTTGACCATCTCTTGCAATTAGAGAAATGCAAATCAAAACTGCTCTAAGATTTCATCTCACTCCAGCCAGAATGGCAATTATCAAGAATACAAGCAATTATAAGTGTTGGTGAGGATGTGGGGGAAAAGGTACACTCACATTGCTGGTGGGATTGCAAATTGGTGCCACCACTCTGGAAAGCAGTATGGAGAATCCTCAGGAAACTTGGAATCACCATTTGACCCAGCTATCCCATCCTCGGTTTATACCCAAAGGAATTAACATCAGCATACTACAATGACACAGCCACATCAATGTTTATAAAAGCTCAATTCATGATAACAAAACTATGGAACCTAACCTAGGTGCCCTTCAACAGATGAATGTTTAAAGAAAATGTGGAACATTACTCAACAGTGGAACATTACACAGCCTTAAAGAAGAATGAAATTATGGCACCTGCAGGTAGATGGATGGAACTGGAGAATATCATGCTAAGTGACATAAGTCAATCCCAATAACACAAAGACCAAATGCTTTCTCTGAAAAATGGATGCTGATCCATAGTGGGGAGTTGGTAGGGAAAAGCGAAGGAACTTTGTATTGTGCAGAAGGGAGTGAGTGGAGGGGTGGGGTGGTTGGGGATGGGAAGAACAGTAGATTGAAACAGACATTATTACCCTATGTATATGTATGAAAATTTTTTTAAAAATGTTTATGCATAATTACATGAATGGTGTGAATCTCCAGCATGAACAACCATAGAAATGAAAAGTTGTACCCCATTTGTGTACAGTGAATCAAAATGTTTTCTGTAAAAAAAAATAAAAGGTATTATATAAGCTATGTTTGGTAACAGAATCAAATCAATAATTATTATTCTAATATGAATGATTAGTGAGTAAAATTAATAAATTAAAATTTTTATTAAAAATAAGTTGGCATTACTTCAGATAGAGCACTAATCTCCAGAATCTATAAAGAACTCAAAAAACTCTACTCCAAGAATTCAAATAATCCAGTCGACAAATGGGCTGAAGAAATGAATAGACACTTCACAGAAGAAGATCTACAAGCAATCAACAAACATATGGAAAAATGCTCAACATCTCTAGCAATAAGAGAAATGCAAATCAAAACCACCCTAAGATTCCATCTCACCCCAATTAGAATGGCGATTATCAAGAATACGAGCAACAACAGGTGTTAGAGAGGATGTGGGGAGAAAGGTACACTCATACATTGCTGGTGGGGCTGCAAATTAGTGCAGCCACTCTGGAAAGCAGTGTGGAGATTCCTTAGAAAACTTGGAATGGACCCTCCATTTGACCCAGCTATCCCACTCCTTGGCCTATACCCAAAGGACTTAAAATCAGCATACTACAGAGATACAGCCACATCAATGTTCATAGCTGCTCAATTCACAATAGCCAGACTGTGGAACCAACCTAGATGCCCTTCAATTGATGAGTGGATAAAGAAACTGTGGTATATATATACAATGGAATATTACTCAGCCATAAAGAATGATAAAATTATGGCATTTGCAGGCAAATGGATGAAATTGGAGAATATCATGGTAAGTGAGATAAGCCAATCTCAAAAAGCCAAAGGACGAATGATATCGCTAATAAGTGGAGGATGACACATAATGGGGGGGGAGGGAAGGGTTAGTGTTAGGGTTAGAGTTAGGGTTAGGGAGGGGGGCAAGTATGGAGGAAGGAAGTACTGTATAGAGGGTAAAGAGGAGTGGGAGGGGTGGGGGGAAGGGAAAAAATAACAGAATGAATCAAACAACATTACCCTATGTAAATTTATGATTACACAAATGGTATGCCTTTATGCCATGTACAAACAGAGAAACAACATGTACCCCATTTGTTTACAATAAAAAAAATATTCTGAATAAAAGATCAGATAACAAAAAAAAAATAAGTTGGCATTACATAAAACAGGAAAATGACATCAGACTATATTAAAATTGAATATCACCAGTTTTCCAACCAATATGAAGCAATTGTTGAGTCATGAGCATATTTTTGCAAAAAAATTCCAGTTGCTAATTAATTTTTTCTAACTTTAAATTACTTGGGGGGGGGTGTAAGACTGTCTTCAGCTGATAAAAGTTTTCTTCTGTCACTATTTTCAAACGATCCTGTATCTCATATAACTTTATGCAGAGCTTTGAGGATTTTCCCCCCAAATAAAACATTTTGCATTTGAAAAAAAAATACACATCACTGTCAAAAAAGATAATGAAATAAAAAAATAAATAAAAGTTTAAAAATAAAAATAAAAAATAAAGTGAAAACAAAGAATGCCAGAAAGGTAGAAAGATTTCAAAATAAATAATAACAAAAAAAATCCCAAATCTAGAAAATGGTACAAAAATTCAGGTATCTGAAGTTCAAAAGAAACCAGTCAGATTAAACTCAACCAATCCTGCTATAAAACATATCATGAAGTGCTGAAAGATAGACACAAAGGGGATTCTCAGAGCAGCAAGGTAAAGGAATAAAAATGCATAAGGATACTCCAATTCACCTGACAGCAACCTTCTCAACAGAAACCTTACGGACCAGGTGAGATTGGCAGATTTTCACAGTACGGAAGGAAAAAACATGCCAACCAAGAATATTGTACTGAGCAAAGGTATCCTCTAGAAATGAAAGAGAGAAAAAATATTCTCAGATTTTTCCCACAAAGTAAGGTGAGGGATTTTATCTTCACCAGACTAGTCTTATAAAAAACTGTAAAGGGAGTTCAAACTACAAGAGATGCTAACATGTAAGGGGAAACATAGGAAGGTGTAAAACTCACTGATAAGTTAAATAACTATACAAACTCAGAATGCTCCAACATTGTAAACATGGTGTATAAATCATTCGTATCTTTAATATGAAGAATTTTTAAAAGTTAAAAAATAAGTACATTTATATATTAGGAAATAGGCAATAGAGATAGATTGTCCACCAAATATTCAAAATATGAGGAGGAATGGAGTGCAAATGTACATATTTTATTAGTATCTATTTTCTTATTGTCTTTCTAATCTTTACAATGTCAAGTTGCTATCATTTCAAAATAACTTGTTATAGTCAAGAGAGTTTTTTGGTAAAACTGGGAAGTACAAATCTTTAATAGACACACTAAAATACTTTAGATTAGGTAGAGGAAACTGAAGGGAGGGGAGGGGTTCTAGGGGAAGGAAGGATTGTAGAATGAGTCAGACATTATTACCCTGTGTCCATATATAACTACATGACCAGTGGGATTCTACATCATATACAACCAGAAGAATGCGACATTATATTCCATCTACTTATGACATATCAAAGTACATTCTCCTGTCATGTATAGCTAATTAAAACATAAAAAATTTAAAAAGAGATAGAGATGGAAGTGGAGATAGAAGGAGAAGAGGAAGGAAGATCATGAGCAGAGGAAGAAATTTTGGGTCATCTAGAAAAAATATTTTAAAAGGTTACACATAAAATAGGCTAATTGATTTTTATTGCAATTAGATAAAGGTGCCAGGGATGTCTTAAAGTTTTATTTTATTAAGGTCATCGATTATGTCATGTGTTGTGCTGGGTACTGAAAATAAAGATCCAAAAGAGGTTCTACTGAAATATATACTCATATATATATGCATATATGTAAAAAATAAAATATAAATAAAATGAAAAAAATTAAGAAAGTAAAAAAAAAATACACTACAAAATAAATCAATTAACCACAAAGAAACACAGTAAAAGAGAGAGAAATAAAGGAACAATAATAAAACTAGAAAATAAGTAACAATTTGCAGTAGTAAAATCTTAGCTATTGATAATTATTTTAAACATAAATGAATTAAATTCTTCAAGTGACTGAGTGAATGTATGTGTGTGTATGTGTATATATCTGTGTGTACATACATATTGTATGTATATGTGTGAATATATGCATATATATTTACACACAGATATACACACAGGTCCAATGACATGTTGTTTACAAGAAATTCATTTCACTTTTCACACTTAAGGACATTCACAGATTGAAAGTGAAGGGATGGAATAATATAGTCCATTCGAATGGAATCCAAAAGGAAACAGTTACACCCTTATGTATCTCATATGAAACAGACTTTACACCAAAAGCAGAAGAAAGGAGATAAATATGATAATTTTCTAACAATAAAGGGGTCAATTCAGCAAGAGGAAATAACACTTACAAATATATGTGCATCCAATATATCAGAATCCCTAAATAAATAAAGGAAATATTAGACTTAAGAGATAGAATTCAATATACTAAATAGAGAGGAATTTAGCACCCGATATTTAGCAATAGACAGCTCATCCAGACAGAATTCAACAACCACCACAACAGCCAAAACAGTAAAGTATAGCCTAGGCCAAATGGACCTAACAGACATCTACAGAACATTCCATTCAGCAACAGTAAAATACACATTCTTCTCAATGGTACATGGAACATTCTCACACAGATCATATGACAGACCAGAAATATAAGCCTTAACAAATTTTGAAAAACTGAAATAATTTTAAGCATGTTTCCTAATCATAATGCAATAAAAATAGATATCAATAATAAAAAAATTTGAAAACCATGCAAATACATGTTAATTAAATAACTTACTCCTGGACAGTCAACAGATTAAGAAAGAAGTTCAAAATGAATTTAAAATATTTTCTTGCAACAAATGAGAAACATAACATACCAAACCATATGGGATACATCAAAAGCAGTACTAAAAGGGCAATGTATAGCAATCGATGTCTACATCTAAAAGCAAAAAGATCTCTAATAAACAGCATATCACTGCATTTAAGAGAATATAGAGGTAACATGCATCTATAACAAACTGATTTTTGACAAAAGTTAAAGGGACAGAGGAGAAAAGGCAGTCCTTTGAAACAAAGAGTGTTGAGAAATTTGGATATGCATGTTCATAAGAATAAAGGAAAACTCCTGTCTCTCACCAGTCACAAAAATAATCTTGGAATGTATTACAGACTGAAATGTAGTAACTAAAGCTATGAAACTACTAGAAGAAATGAGCGGGAATACTTCAGGACATTGAAATGGCAAAAAAAAAAAAAAAAAAAATTTTGAATGAGAACCCAAAAGCAAAGGAAACAAAAGCAAAATTAGACAAATGTGATTTCATCTAACTAAAACCTTCTGCACAACAAAACAGACAATCAACAGAACGAAGAGACAACCTAGAGAAGGAGAAAAAATATTTGCAACATATGACAAGGGGTTTATATTCAGAATATATAAGGAACTTCAAATCTCAATTGTAAAAACACAAATAACTCAATTAAAAATGGGCAATAGCCTTTAATAGACATTTTTCAACAGAAGATGTAAAAACGACAAATGTGTATATTTAATATGTCCAACATCAATAATTATCAAGGAAATGCAAATTTAAAACACAATGAGATATCATCTCACTCCAGGAAGAATGACTCATACCAAGAAGACAAAAGATAATAAGTGCTGGTAAGGATGGAGAAAAGGGAACTCTAGCACTGTTGGTGGGAATGTAGATTAATTCTGTCATTATGGAAAACAGCATGGGTATCCCTCACAAAATTAAAAATAGAGCTTCAAAGGCTAGCGCTGGCAGTGTTATCTCAGTGATAGAGCACATTCCTAGCATGTGTGAAGCACCACAGAACTACCATATACGGAACTACCATATGATCCAGCAATCCCACTACTGGGTACATATGGAAAGAAAAAGAAATTAACATGTTGAAGAGACATCTGCATTTCTGTGTTCATCAGTGGATGAACAGATAAAGAAAATGTGATACATATACACCTTGGAATACAATTCAGTAATAAAATAGAATGAAATCCTGCCAATTATGATGACAGGACAGGGATAGGAGATAATTATGTAGTGAAATAGGCCAGGAAAGAAAGACAAGTACTGCATGACCTCAACATATTTGGAGTGTTAAATAAAAGTTAATCTCATAGAAGTTGAAATAGAATGGTGGTGACAAGAGTCTGGGGAGGTATGGGGAAAAGTTGATCAATGGGTTCAAACTTATATTTAGGGGCTGAGGTTGTGGCTCAGTGGTAGAGCACTTGCCTAGCATGTGTGAGGCACTGGGTTTGATCCTCAGTACCACATAAAAATAAATATATAAAATAAAGGTATTGTGTCTATCTATAAATAAAAAAATTTTAAAAGATTATATTTAGGAGAAACTCTTATGGTCTAATACTCAGTAGCATAAATATACATAATGAAAGTATGCTATATATTTCAAAAGGCTAAAAGAAGGGATTTTGAATGTTTTCACCATAAGCAAATAATAAATGGTTGAAAAGATAGATACATTTAATCTCATTTAAACATTACATAATGTATACATGTATTTGAACATCACCTAATACCCCATAAATATCTACAATTGGTATATATTTATGTATCAGAAATATATGTATACACATGAAGCTATACCGCATGACCTATGCAATATCACACAAGTGGTACTCAAAGGGAAATATACATCCTTAAACAGAAATTTTGGAAAACAGGAAATATTTAAATCACCCAAGGAATTCAATAAACTAGGGCATGGATGTCAAATTAAAACTAAAATAGTAGAAGTTATTGTTTTAGTCAGCTTTTTCACTGCTCTGACTAAAAGACCCAAACAGAATAATTGTAGAGGAGAAAAAGTTTATTTGAGGGCTCACGGTTTCAGAGGTCTTAGTCCATAGAAGGCCAGTTCCATTCCTCAGGACTTGAGGTGAGGCAAGACATCACAGCAGAAGAGTATGGCAGAGGGAAGCAGTTCACACGAGGATTAGGAAGCAGAGAGAGACTCCACTTTCCAGATACAAATATATACCCCATAGACATGCTCCCAATGAACCACTTCCTCCAGCCACACCCCACCTGCCTCCAGTTACCACTCAGTCCCATCAGGGATTACTTTACAGATTAGTTTAAAGCTATGATCCAACCATTTCTCCTACAAAACTTCTTTCATTGTCACACATGAGATTATGGGGGACACCACATCTAAACCATTATAGGTATAAAATAATTAAGCTAAATGAAGAACTAGTGGATTATAAAGCCATAATGCCAACTAACAAATGCCAATTCCTTAGAAGACACAGAGACTAAAATCAGCATACTACAGTGACACAGCCACATCAATGTTTATAGCAGCTCAATTCATAATAGCTAAACTGTGGAACCAACGTAGGTGCCCTTCAACAAATGATGGATAAAGAAAATATACACAATGGCATATTACTGAATCCTAAAGAAGAATGAAATTATGACATTTTCTGGCAACTGGATGGAGCTGCAGATTATCTTGCTAAGTGAAATGAGCCAGTCTCCAAAGTCAAAAGTCAACATAAACTGAAACTGTGTTTAATATGCAAGATAACCTCAAAATTCTAGGGCAAGTCAATTTTGGAGTTCAGCTCTACTGTTGGTCATAGAAAACTTATTGCTGTCTTACGTAAACTCTCTCAAAGCATACAAAAAGATGAGGAATTATTTAACTCATTTTCTCAGACTAGTTCTCCTTGACTCAAAAAACAGGTGGGAACTACTATCTCCCCTAACATGGAAAGAACACTTGGGCCAAAGTCACTCACTTAGTGAAAAATATACTAAACAAATTTAAATCATATTCAATACAGCAGTGAGTTAAATGATAAAGGGATACATTCAAGGAATTGAGGTATTATTTAAATTGTAGAATTTAAATAATATGGAAAGAACACTTGGGCCAAAGTCACTCACATAGTGAAAAATATACTAAACAAATTTAAATCATATTCAATACTGCAGTGAGTTAAATGATAAAGGGATACATTCAAGGAATTGAGATATTATTTAAATTGTAGAATACTTTCAATCACAACTCTCCCCAATAACAAATTAAGGGAAAACATTTGGTAATGTCAGTGGGTATGGAAAAAACATATGAAATAAATTCAACAAACTGGGCATAGCAGCACACACCTGAAAACCCAGTGACTGGGGAGCCTGAGGCAGGGGATTACAAGTTCAAAGCTAGCTTCAGTAATTTAGCAAGACCCTATCTCAAAATAAAAAATAAAAAGAGTTGGGATGTTGCTTGGTGGTTAAGGACCCATGGGTTCAATCCTTGGTACAAAAAAAAAAAAAAAAAAAAAAAAAGAAAGAAAAAAAAAAAGAAAAGAAAAGAAAAGAAAAAGAAAAAAGAGAAGAAATTCAACATGGGCTCACAATAAAAATTTTCAGTACAGTGAGATTATAGGGGAACATCCATTTCCTAATGTCTTTAATAAAACATACATGTGAAATGTTAGCTGAGTTCCCATTATAGATATGAACAATATACAGATGTGTTTTTACACATGTACCTTTCAGTAGTATACTGGAACACAAAGCCAAAACTATGCATAGTGAAATAATTAAGGGCTATAAATATTGAAAAGAAAGATAATATTTGGTGATGATGTGATCATTTATTTAGGGAATGCAAAGTAATAAGACACACAGATATTAGAATTAACAAGAGAATTGAGAAAAAGGGTACACTATTAAAAACTCCAGAGCCTTGCCATAAAATCCTGTAATTAATTAGAACAAGTAATAGAAAATAACCCAATCATAACAGCAATGAAACAAAAAAACCAAGAAATATATGAGATATATATGGAGGCAATAAGTCATTCAAATTTGCTGATAGATTCAGGTAAAAGAAGTCACCAACAAATGGAGTAGCAAACCCTATTCAATAATAGGGAGAAAATTTTTATAAAGATGCCAATTCTGCTTAAATTATCTACAGACATATTGCCTTACCTATAACTGCCAAGATGATAATGAAGTACAGCCTGCTGTCCAAAATCAGTCCTGGAAAACTGCAGGAGGAAGAATTAAATTTAATAAATCAGAGAATATCAATAACAAAATCTGAACATTAGGACACAAAAATCTGTTGGAGATGGAAGAGTGTGTTGACTCGGTACTTGTGTTTGGAATGGTGAAGTAATGACAACAGGAAAGTTGGGGAGGGTCTGTAGACCATATCAATAGCAAATGGCAGAAAGAATAGGAGAAAGTGTTTAAACTTGTACCCCTATTTCACATCAGAAATCTAGCCAGTGCCTCACTCCAAAGATGCTTTGAGGTTTATCCAGGTGGGTATAACTCTCCCACAACTCTCCCACAATATGTTAAATAATAGATACTCTGAAAAGAACAGTTTATTGAGGTTTATTATCAAAATAGTATTTTTAAGCTGATATGAGAGTCCCTTTTCTACAGCAATAATGAAATACCTGAGGCTGGATACTTTGTAAAGAAACATTTTTTTATCTCACGGTTCTGGAGGTTCAAGGGCAAGATGCTGGCTCTGGTGAGGACTCATAAAAGATGGCATTACGGTGGTGAGAGTGAATGCAAGAGGGAGATCATATCATAAGACAAGAAGCCAGACAGAGGGTAGGGACTCTATAACAACTCACTATCAGGGAAATAACTCATATTCCCATGATAACTATCTTAATCCCTTTTGAGGTCAATGCTCTCAAAGGCTGACCTAAGGACACTCCACTAGGCTGCACTTTTTCAAAGTCCAACCAAATCTTGTTATTGCCACACTGGGATCCATGCTTGCAACATGTGAACCCTTGAAGGACACACTAAAACCATATCCAAATCAGACCAAATGATTATTCCACATCTTATTAGCTGCATATTCTCTGATATGTACTCCTGAACAATGACAATACAAACAGCATCCCAGAGTCTTAGAGGCTGGGATCAAATACTACCAGAAACACCAGCCATTTGTCACTCACTAAAGTTCATTACAAGTCATGCACCATGCCAGGTGCTTTACATACTGTACCCATGTATTAACAGTCCTACTGGATATCTTATCATTCTCACTTGGCAGCTGAAGACCTGAAGGCTGACTGACTGGGGACTTTCACAGGATCACGGGCTAGTGACAGGACTGGGAAGAAGACTGCTGGTCTGAATTCATCTGAAACCCATGCTGTTCCCATGGCTCCCAGCTTGAGGCTGACCTTCTGACTCAAAATTTATTTATCTTCTCAGCATAATGTCTCTATGGTGACTAAAAGAACCCTGAGGGAAACAATCATACTAAAAGAAGTCCTAAAGAAGGTGACAACTTGTCCTACTCTTCTTCCAGGACATATGGAGGCACTATCTGGTCAGTACATTTGCAGTTAGCCAGGGTTATGTGACTAGTCTTTCTCCTGAAATAGAAGCAAAAGAATTGGTAGTTTACAGTCATAGCCAGTACACCATTCGTATGCTTTCTTTTTTAATTCACCAGCAATCCTGGGTCAAGAATATGGAACTCCAAAATAGAAAGAATCTAGAAAACTCAGTAACCTGAGAGCAGAGAGTCTTTGTCAAACCATATCAAAATTTATGTGCGCAAATAGTATCTTTCAGGTTTCATCTGTTGCATCAGCTACCAGTTATTTTGCTGACCAATACCCAGCTGCTATTTGTATTGTTAGTATTTTTAAGACTTAAGTAACCATGCATATATTCTTCTTAAAAAATTCTAAAACTATAGAGAAATCATAACTTCTATTTTAAAAGTTCCTCCTAAATTCAGACCCATCCAACAACAATATCTACATTTACTATTATGTGTGTGTTTTATTTCTTTTTCTTTTATTAATACATTATATTTATACATAATAGTTGGGTTCATTTTGCCAAAATCATAGATGCATGGGATTTGTTATTTTTAATCCGATTCTATAGTTTTTCATACAGTGAATTTGAGAAGTTTGAAATTGATCAAGGAAAAATATATGACTCTGACATGGCAGTACCATACAATCAGCTTGCAGGGAAGCACTTCAACAGGATGGCATATAAAGTAAAGTCCTTACAACATAAGTCCTTCCAGAGACAAGAACAAGATCTCACTACTTGAAAGAGCAAGAGAGCAAGAGAACTGCCAGGGATCAAAGTGGGCTTGCATGTCTTCGTGATGTTGCTCTGCAACATGATGGGGAGTCTCTGGAAAAGACAGCTCGGAAGGGTAGATGTGGTTTGGAAACTTTATAGCCCCAGAGTTATCCTAGCTATGTCTAGAAGATGTTGGGCACAGTTTTACAAAGTATAAAATCAGACAGTCTCTAAATGGCTAAAAATCAGCTTATTTGTGCTATATTAAAGCACTTGGTTGTACAAAAATCTTAAGTTTTCAGGGGATACTTTAGGAGAGGACCCACTGTCCTTCCAGCACTTGGAGGACTCTGCCTCAGCTGGCTCACTGTACGACAAACTCTCTCTTACCATCATGTTGTTTTTTCACACAATTTCACTGATTTTTATGAAAATGTGACTTTTAAAAATTACACATGGACAAGATTGATTCCATCTACCACTCACTGCAGGTATTAAGCAACTCTCTCACAGATATTTCTAGAGATTTCACCTGTGTTGCTGATTCTGCTTATATATGATTGTGTAGATATGTTGCATGTATTAGGTAAGTATTGCATAAAATTTTAGTTAACAAACATTTCCTGATCTTCTGTTGGGTGTCAGTTCCCATGGGAACTGACATGAGAACATAATCCTTGCTCTGAGCAGTTTATAGTCTAACAGTGGGAAATGGCCACATAGGAAGAAGTTTTGCTCTATGGCTCTAGAAATTCTAAAGCATATGGACAAAAAAATTATGATTAAAATGTATTTCTGAACTAGAATAGTTTAATTGGATAGACTTAGGTTTAAGGGAAGCAACAAAATGCATAACTTGCATAACTAAGAGCAAGTGTTTGAACCCAGTCATAAGGGATATAAATCTCTTGGTTCTGCCATCTCCTAGCTGTGAGACCTTGTGTAAGCGTATGGCCTCTCTGTGTTTGTCATGTCATTTGTAAAACATGAATAGAAATAGTAGTTACTTCATGGGGAAGTTATCAGGACTAAGTCAGGTAATATTGCAAGCACACAGAGCAGCCTGGCATAGTAAATATTAAGTGAGTATTTGCTAAAATAACCACTCCTGACCTCATTAGCCACTGGTTGTGGCCTCAGGATTAAGTAAAACAGCTTATGGAAATTTTCTAAAATACGCCTAAAACTTCTAGTCCACGTGACTGTAATAAACTAGAAGCGCTTATCCCATTGCCTGGTGTGATAAGTGATACATAAATAGTATATAGTTATCCTCAGGTTAAGGTTGGCCCTAATCCTCTAGTACTCCAGAGGGCTCTGTTGCATCTGACAAATGTTCTTACTGTTTGTGCCACTTCACACAGGGCTGTCCTTGATGTCCATAGTGCTTCTGTTGTCATTGCGCAGTGCTGTGCAGCCACAGAGAGATCACAGGCTTTTACTCACCAGAGCCATCAAGTAAATTACCAAAGGTTTTTTTTTTTTTTTTTTTTTTATTTCAGAACTCAACACTTATCCATGGCTGTGCTGGCTTACTGTGAGAAGGGTAAATACTGTTATCACAACAGTAACAACAACCCCTTCCTAGGACTTTTTATTTATTTCATGGGTTACAAGGATTATCTCATTTGGAAAAACAAGTAGGGAGATATGGTAGGCTTGATATCCCAGATTTTGACTAAACCCAAGTGAAATTTTCAGGGATGTTTGTTCCTGAAATTTCTGGCAGTGCACAGGGATGGCTCCTGTCTGTGGATTAAATCTCCAATTGTGAAATTTATGGATCTATCTTCTATTTCATTCTGCTATTCACTTCTTATGTCATTTCAGAGCACAGTGGTCACAGTAATCATTTGAAATCTAACAGCAGTCACTCACTGAGATAAAGAAGTAGATCAATATCCTGACATTTGAGACTTACTTCCAAACACTCATTCGCATATTTGCACCACCCTATCATGATGTATGAGCCAGGCAGGACACGGCATGTGTTTTTGCTGCCCATAAAACACATCTTACTGTTACTCAGAGCATTGGTCTTAACTGAAAATTATTATCAACAAGGTATTCACAATTGGGACAACTTCAAATTGTTCTAACATTTCTCTACTGTTCTGGGCCCAACTCCTGGTTTCCCATACATCCATTCTGCTGGTACTGGAGGATGTATGCTGCTTTTCAGGCATAGGTTTTTAGTAATCCAAGGTAGACAAAATAAGTCAGCACTTGCCACGGTAGTGCCCCAGGTAAGGAGTACCAGTGAGAAAAGCCAGGTAGGCAGCTTCCTGCCACACCCCCAGAGAAACAGCAGTTTAAGTAATGGAAGTTCTGTTCTAGGGGTCTCAAAGCAGTCATTTTTTAATTACTTGTGAATAAATTATTATTTATTTTTTACTCAAAATAACTCAGCAACTAAAGAAAGCTTACAGACTTGCAATGAGTTTATATTCACAAATTCCATGATATCATGTTTATAATGGGAAATTTGGAAGAGTAGGTTATGCTTCTGTCTCCAGGGTCCTCCATGCCTACCCCCTCCATTACCTTCCTGTTCTATCTCTAATAATTCTTCACTCACTTCCACTGCACCAGCTTCACTAACCTCCTACTTTCCCTTCTATAGGCCAAGCCTGCCTCAGTGGTTCCTCAGCCTGAAAATTCTTCCCTTAGATCTCTGCAGGATGCAGACCATCTTTTCCTTGAATTTTGTGCCTAAATTCCAGAGAGGCCTTTCCAATCACCCATCTAAAGTAGTTCCAAGCAGAGCATAGTGATGCATGCCTATAATCCCAGTGACTTGGGAGTTACTTGGCAAGACCCTGTCTCAAAATAAAAAATAAAAAGGACTGGGTGTGACTCAGTAGTTAAGGACCTGTGGGTGCAATCCATGGTACAATTTTTTTTAAATAAAGTAGTCCCCACCTCACTCCTCATAATGAATCACCTTGATTTAATTTTCCCCATGGTCACTTACTGCCACCAGATAGTTTGTCTTTCTCTCCCACTAGAATGGTAATAGAATAAGAAGTAGTTTTATCTGTTTTCTTCTGTTGTTTATTCAATTTCAAAAAAGGAACCCTTCCAATAGCAGGGTTAAAAAGTATTAGGTGAATGCTAGAGGGATGAATGACAAGGGCCTGAATCACTTCTGATGCAGAGGTTGGATGTATTGTGTCTTTGTCACCTTAAGGGCTTGGTATGTGGATCATGTGATCCTATGGGTTGGAGTCTCCTGAATGGGAGTGAGCATCAAGAAGGAGGCAGTCAAGATGTAGATGCTCTTTCAGACTGATCAAGCAAGGAACATCATTACACATAAGTACAAACTGACATCTTTCAAGGGAATACTGTCATTCATGGTCTGTGAGCCAAAGACAAAAGACAGATAAAGGAAAGCAGAAGTACAGGCACCATTCCTAGGTTTTCTTCGTGTACCATTTAATAAAACCTATAAGGTTTGATTTCTGGGTACTTTTGATAGTTTAGAAATGGAAAGAAAGGCTATGATGAAAACATCAAGCCAGAAGTACTATGACCTCCCTCTGTTAAGATACATACTGTTCTGGGTGAGTGATGTGGAATGGAGTTAAGTCATCCTTGAACTTTGTGAAAGGATGATATCTTCTGAAATCATTGACAGTGGAGTTGATAATAAATTGCTAATTAATGGATTAATACCTGAATCCTGGAGCCTCAATGCATCTTCCATTATGGTGAGGAGGAGTACCATCAAAACATTGATGTGTGAAGCCCGGTCTCAATAGACTCAGAAAAACATACTGATACAATGGACTTCATGTTCATGTTATCTTGGACTATTGCTAGGGAGTCAGTGATACTCAGGACTACAATTTACAAATGGGTATTATTGAATATTTATTACAAACGAAAATGAAGGGAAATCTGCCTTTGTGTATCCTACTATGGTTTGAGTATACTTAAAGTTGTGCATTGGAAATTTAGCCCCAAATGCAGCAGTATTGAGAGTTGGAACCTTTCAAAGGTGATTTGGTTGTAAGTACTGTGCCCTCATGAATGGATTATTGTTGCTATCATGGGAGTGAGTTTGTTATAAAAACTCTCTATCTCACTCACTTTCTCTTCCTCTCACCCTTCACATTCTGTCATAGGATGATGTAGCATGGAGGTCTTTGATTTCAGGTCCTTAATCTTTGACACCCCAACCTCCCAAACTGGAAGAAGTAAATTTCTCTTCTTTATAAATTATCAGTTTCAGGTTTTGTGTTATAGCAACAAAAAATGGAGTAACACATACCCTGTGAATTTTTACTGTTTAGAAATAAAATCCTAAGGTTTTTCAGGAGTTCTGCAATATTCAGGCATTAATGAAAAAATAAGAGTATGCTGATAATTATTTAATTTTGTTGACAGTTATATTAGTTTCCTAGAACTATCATAACAAATTACTACAAACTAGATAGCTTAAAATAACACAATGTTATTCTTTCATGGTTCAGGAGGGTAGAAGTCAGAAACAAATATACCAGCAAAGACTGATCTTGTTGAAGAATCTTTTCTCTTTCTAAATGATGATTTCCAATAATCATTGGTGTTCTCTGGCTAGCAGGTGCACCACTTCAAAGACTGCCTTAATCTTTACATTGCCTTCCTCTCTCATTGTCTGTTTATGTCAAAATTTCTCTTTTTGTGGAAACACTAGTCATCGTGTTTAGGGCCAACTCTTATCCAATATGCTCTCATCTTATCTTGATTACATCTGCAAAGTCCCTATTTTCAAATAAGGTTACATTCACAGGTTTTAGGTGTGCACAAAGTTTGATGGGACTCTATTTAAGAAAGCAACTGCATTAGGTCTGGAATGAGTAGAAGGCTGAGATGAAGATTAATTTGTTCTTTAAAGTAACACCTGTAGAGAGTGAGGGAAAAGAGACTGAAAAGAGGAAAGAGTTAAAATGTGATGCATTTGTATCACAGGTCTCATACAATCCTATGGGATACTCTGTAGTGGACATGGTCATGCAGATTTATCTCATTTATAGGCAAGGAGGCCAGTCTTTTGTTCTTTTCCCTACTAATCTCTTTTTGTTGTTGTTTTGTGATTTTTTTTTTGGTATTGAGAATTGAAACCAGGGGTGCTTAACCACTGACAACATCCCCAGTCCTTTTTTATATTTTATTTAGAGATAGGTTCTCATTGAGTGGCTAAGTACCTTGACAAGTTGCTGAGGCTGGCTTTGAACTTGGGTTCCTCCTCCTGAGTTGCTGGAATTACAGGCATGTTACGCCGTGACTAGTCTTAATAAACTCTTGACCAGTCTTTAGAAGTGGGTTGCCACCAGAGAAGCAATTCCCTTCACTAAGGGCAGCTTCTAGAGAGGGCCTAAGCAGCAAGTCATAATCAAGCAATACCTTTGGTAACAAAGGCAGTAGTTTACTTTAGTCATGTGGTGGGACCATGGGAGGCACCATGGCAACCACTGCAGTCCCACCCCCCACAGTGATCATGTCAACTGACTTCACATAGAATGGTAATCTTGTTTAAGTACAACTTCTTCAGGACTGGCTTGACTTTTTTCCCAGGGAAGTTCACATGGGGAAAGGAAAGGGTACAATTCATGGCCTCCACAGCTCCAACTAGTTTCAAAGTCACAAGTGATTTTCATGGCCTCCCCTCACCCTCAACAAGCACCTCTGCTGTTTTCTGTGGCTTACTTGGTGGTGTAACCCAGAGCTTTATCCCTGAAGGTTCTGAGCCCTTGGTCCCCATGTCCTTCTCAGGTTAAGGAAAACACCCTTGTCCATTTACCATAGAAATAAGTCAGTGGATTACCAAGACACATTTGAGTAGATCACCTGTTTACCAAACCTATTCCTCTCTACTCCTATCATGTGAGAGCATATCTGCCTCCTTCTGATGACCAGGGCCAATGTCCCCTGACAGGATGGTGGTTCTTCCTCATGCTTGTGGGCCCCTTAATATGAAGAACCCAAAGTGCCCATGACTTGTAATTCACTTGTCAGCCATCCCTGGTAGTTAATGGAACTCTTACTGTGACTCCTGGGGGAATCACTCACATTTGGGGTACCAGAATGCCTAGCTCACTATGTCCAATAAGTGCCACTAGACTCATGTGACTACTGAGTACTTGAAATGTGGCTAGTGCAACTGAGGAACTTAATTTGTAGTTGTATTTTATCTTAATTTAAATAATCAAATGTAGCTAGTAATGACCATACTGGATAGTGCAGGTCTAATCTCATGTAACGCAAAGTCATTGGAGCAGGAATCATAAATTCCCATGTGGATAACAAGAGGAGAAAGGAAATGATGTCACTATGCCCCTTGATTCTTTGATTGTAGACCTAAAGAGGCCTACAAATCCTTCTGTTTCCTTCTTAGTGGTGGGAGGTGTGAGATGTCATCATTTATTCCTTACATTAGAGAGGAAGTCTGGCATGCTACTGACCACCAGACCCCTGAATACTTCTTTAGTATGTCAGGTTCCTGAGTCTTTTCAAGGTTGATCTCCCAAACTCTGAAATGTGTATGTCTTTCTAAGGCTGCTAATGTCCCTGCCACATATTGCTCATCCAGTTGTTTATATAGCATCATTTATATAGTGAACTTTGGAACCTTCTGTGTCAAAGGGTGTAATGGGTACTTCATCTCAGATAAACAAACATGATGCATGCTTCCTTTGCAAGGGAACACGTGACACTCATCAAAACAACAGATATTGCTTTGATTCTCCTTCTCACCCCTCCCCTCCTTCTCTCTCTCTCTTTCTCTCTAAAGTCCATAAGAGGAAAGACTAGTTCTCATATGTTTATGTTTCTATATATAGTCCCGCACCTAATTCTATGCTTTACCCACTACAGGCCTGAAAAATAATGATGAAAAAAATAATGAAAACAGTGATGGTGTAGGAGCGAATTCCAACCAGATATTTTTCAGCCTCTTTTCAGAAAATTCATCCTTCTGTTTTCCTGCTTGTTACTTCACTTGCCTCTGTGTGATACAGCTATAGCTCACCCAAAGTTTCTAATCAATGATAGGGTAGAAGAATTTTCAGTGACATGGCTTTTCCTTATGAAGTCAGTATTTTCTGTTTGGGCAGAAGGGTAGTAACAAAAGGGAAAATATTCCAAAGGCCTGTGGAAGGCATCTGTTGACACTTGGCAGCTGTGGTGTCAGGAATTACATTACTGTCCTAAGTGCATGGGTTCCAATCACCCACATTTTTACTTTTCCAGAATGTGCACCAGCAGAGGCATGAGAGGCTGACTTTAGTTCAACATGGTCGTAAATAAGACCTGTGCAGAGAAGTTGAAATTCTGACCTCTCACTGTCCTGATTTAGGTATCTAAACTGCATTGACCAATACCACAAAATGTAAGCTTGTTTTGGGGGAGGAATTGGAAGGAGGAAATAGTACATAATCCATTTCAAACCACAAGAGTTGAGTCGGTGATTGTGGTTTGTTTTGTGCTATTCTTTAAACTGTGTTGGGAGAAAGGATGGAAACTTAGCTATGGTGAAAGTACGTAGGAAGAGCTCTATCTATACAAACTGAATTTCATATTTATTCTAGTCATTATTCTATGGACTTTATAGGAATTCTATCAATGGACATGAGGACTTCAACAAGTAAGAAAAACAAAACACAAGTGTCCTCTACTAAAACAGCCTACGAGTCAAGCCTCAAGATATAGCTTGCCATTTCTTTTAGTTCTCCCTACAAGCCAGATATTTGCTCAGGCATCTGCCTATGCCACCAGGTCAGATGGGATGAAGGGAAAATCAAGGTGGCAATGTAAGCAGGGAGAAGATTCAGAAGGGCCTGGAATGCTGGCCTAGGGCATTCATCTGTGTCCAGTTGGAGCCATTACTATTTTAATAACATCACTAGCCTCTTACTCAGCTAGCCTAGACAGAGAGTATCAGCTTCACTCCCATATCCTCTTCCCTGCCCATCCCAGTGCCTATGTCCTTGTATGCATTCAGTCACCAAGGTCTTCAGCTCTGACTCAGAAACATCTCTACCCCTCATGTTTTCATGGCCACTGCCTAAGGCCAGGTCCTCATACTTTCTTGCCCTCTAACTAGTTTTCAGTCTCAAGGCTCTCCAGATCCATTCTTCACACTGATGATGGGGCACTTTATAGCCCCCACCTGGACCACTGAGATAGGCTCAGGGCTTTCTGCAGTTAAGGGGAGATAGACTTCAGTTTAAGACCAAACCATAATAGCAGCACTCCAGGCAGTAACTGGTACTCCACCCAGTGTGCAAAGGTCCAGAACAGGGGCTCTGAGCCACTTCTGGAGGTGATGGACATCCATGAAGTGGGCAATGAATGGAAGTAGAACACCTAGAAAATGTGGAGTTTTGTTACCTTCTCTGACCTTTTCTATGCAAATGCCCAGTACTATCTCTGACTTTTAAAATAGTCTTTGCACTTCATGTCACACCTTTAATCAGAGAATCAAAGGCCAAAACAGTTTCCCCACAGACCCGATCAGCAGGTATCCCTTTTCCAGAAATGCTTAAGGTGAGCGCATGGGAAGAAGAATAGAGAACAGGACTCCCTTGCTTCCTTGTGGACTTTCATTTTGCTTCTTCATTCCCTGCTGGCCCTCTGAGATCTAAAGTAGAAAAACACAACACCACTCTATGTGTGCATATGTTCATGTGTGGTGTGTATGACTGTGTGTGTGTGTCTGAGAGAGAGAAAGAGGACATAGATGTAAAAAGAGAGGCAGGAAGTAGAAGAAACAAATGGTTAATAATTTTGTTTGTCACTCCTTTGGGGAGGAGAATGGGCAGGGTGGTACAATGATTGCTCTATTCACTTTGGGGTAGTATATTTTTGCAAGAAAAATCTAGTAATTTATTGCTTGTGTAATATAAAAAATCTATTTTCAATGTTAACTGTCATGAATACTGGTGAAAAATAGTCAAGTATTTTGGTAGGGCAGTACAAAGCCATGCAAAGAAACTAAATAAGCAAATCATGAATATCACATTTATTCTCCCAAAATGAGTTTTTGATGTTGACTTTCTCAGATTTAAAGACATTGAATGGAAAATATTTTAATTTTTAGTTATCAATAGATAGTGCTTGCATCTTGATTGTTGTGGAGTTTCACAGCTTTGTTTATCAAAAACTCATAGAAATTTACATTTATAAAAACAAAATTTGACTCTATGCAAATTATACTGCAAAAAGTAAGTAGAAAAATCAGTTATTATTAGAGGATGGTTAATTGTTCAAAAGTGACAACCACCTTTAATTGAGGACTTAGTGTCTAAAACTGTTCATCATCGTCAGGACAGTACTTCATGTAATCCTTTCAATGAACTTGATATTGTCATCAATTACATTCATCAGAAGAAATAACTGATTCTTAGAGATGTAACTTGCCCAATCACATGCTGATCTAGCATTTGAACCCAGATATATGCATCTCCAAAACTCTAGCTCTTCCATCCTATGCCTGCACTGCCCCATAAATGCTTATTAATATGTTTCATTTGAGATGGTATACTCTATCCCATTGGGCTTCTTCAGCTACTGGATGCTCCTGGCTTCTGTGGAAAGAATGTGAGGTGAACTCACTTAAAATCTATGCTCAACAATATATTCAGGGTACACTTTCATGTCTCACTGAGGCAAGGTCACAAAATGCAGCCTCTACCCATATTCCCTGCACATATTCTTACCTCACTGTCCAATGCAGGTTCAGTGACTGATGCTACAATCACCACCAGTCTAGACTACCAGTTGCCTGCAGATGTACTAACCTCTTCAGGAAATGACACGGGAAGAGAAGGCAACAGAAGGACGAAAAGGAAACCAGAAGCAGTCAGATCACCTTGCCTGTCCCAACATCTATTACTTCCTAACCAGAGAGGCTCATCCATGGTATTTTCTTGAAAACTGAGGTTGATACATCACTTCAATGCCAGGAACCCCTTTCCTGGGACTGAACCTAATTCAAGAAAACTTGTAGGACAGGAGTGGCATGTTAAAGTTTTATTTGCTGGCTTATCTGCAGACTCAAGCTTCTTAGGCATCCTATTCCTGGGAAGGAGGAAGGCACCAAGTGCTCCAAAGAGAAAAGGATAGCATCAGCTCCCTGAAGGGAAATAGGGATGAGGGAAGCTGTCAGACACCCCAAACTCTCCCACTGTCCAGAGTAGAGAAGTACAATGAGTGTGATGCTGACACCACTCAGGAGCATGTTCGGAAGGTTGTGGGTTCTCAGAGAGGTGAGCTGGTGCTGGGGTTCAGGGTTTGGTGAGGAGGGATCCAACAGGACCAGGAGGAACCACCCCAACTTGGGAAAATCCAAAAGGTCCTGGGAGGGATGCAGGGTGGTAGAAGGGTGCAGATTTATGGGAAAATGGGACCCGTGGGAGGCCCAGGACAAAGGGAAGCAAAGGCTCCTGGGGAGAGGGGCAGAATCTGGAGAATGCTGTGGAGTGGGGGTTGTGGGTGGGATGGAAGGTTCTAGAGAGGGCGTGGAGTCAGAAAAGGATGCGGGGTCCTAGTGGAGTTTGTTCCTGGGAATACTCAGATGAGGAGAGGGCCCCAGAATAAGGGAGGAGAACAGGATCCTGGGAAAGGGGGAGGCATGCGTAGAGAGCCTCCTTGCGGTTTGGGGAGGAATGCAGGACCCTGGGGAGTCCGAGAGGAGATCTCGGGATGCAGGTCCCAGAAGTATGTGATCCAGGACAGGAATGTAGAGTGCAAGGGAAGGACACAATCTGGGAAGGAGTACTGGGTCTGGGTTCAGAGAAAGGCGCCCGGGATTGTAATGCGTGGGTAGAGACTGGGCACAGGATTGGTACAGGGGCGCGGAATTTGGGGAGGATCACAGGGTCTGGGGAAGAAGCGCGGGTCGGGAGAAAAGGCAGGCGTCCCAGAGAGGCGCGCACCAAGAGCGGGGGTGTGACCTGGGAGAGGGGCTCCGGGCACAGGGAAGGAACACAGTCCAGAGGAGAGTGGGAGGAGACACAGATTACAGGGAAGAAACACAGAGTCCTGGGATCGGGGACACAGGGTGGGGCCTTAAGGGGCTGTGGGTGTGCTCTACCTGCTTCAGATGTAGTCATTGTCCACGTCCCGGCAAATGTACCACAGGATCACATAGAGGATCAGCAGGATAGCGAAGAGAAACAGAGCCACGAAGATGGCCTTAGTCACTGGGGATATCAGGGCTTGCATGTTCCCGCCGACTGAGTGCCACCAGGACCCTGAAGGAGGGGCAACGACAAGAGTGGTGTCCGCTGCTACCTGCACGTGTGGAGCGGTGCCCTGAGAGGAAGGAAACTTGCACCGGCCAGTATTCCAGGCGGCGCCTGCGCGTTGCCTGGAGCTCTTTGAACCACTGACATGCTCAAGGCTGGCAGACGCTGGAGGTCTCCGCGACCACTGCATGCTACTCCTTTTATAGGTTGCAGACCACGCAGAAAAAGTTGAGAGTTGAGAGAGAACTGGCTGCTGCTGGTAGGGTACATCCGGAGCAGATTTGGGGGTCTGTTTGAGGACCCTAAACTGAGGAGTAATGGGGGCCGGCTACCCTATTTGCCTCAGGCATCCCTTAGAGGAGATCCCACTCCTTTCTCAGGCACCTCAGAAAAGTACATATTAAAGGTAGGCATGTGCCGGCCTCTTCCACACACTATTCCATGCCTGTCTGTATTTCCCGCTCACAGTGATGGGTTCCAAAGCTGTTTGTCACTGCTCTGTAGGAGTCAAATGTGGCAGGAACTCCCGCCAGGGTCAGTTGATCAAACCCTGTGCCTTCTGAATGATCACCTTTGCACACTCAGAACTTTCCTGGAGGAAGACAAAGCCCCAGGCTCTTTTTTCTGGACTTCACTTCCCTCTCTTCTGGGAGTACATAAAGTTGTTTATGGTGAGGGTAAGTCCCCATATGACTTCTTTTGTCCACTCTATAATCCAACAGCATTCACATCACCAGCAGCATCCACATCACTTGGAAGTAGATTAGGAAACAGCCTCTCAGGCCCCTCTCAGCCTTAGGGAGCCAGAATCTGCATATCACCAAGATAACCAGAGGCATCTTTTGCAGGTTACCACTTGCTAATTAGACCTTAGTGATCCATTATACCTCTACTGCAAGGAGTCTGGGACTCACTGAATTCTGGATTGTTTTAAGTAGTCAAGTGGAATCAGGCAGGATTTTCTGAGTGGTTCCTTTTCACAAGCTTCCATTGCTAAATACATAACACATACAAGAGCTGATACAATTCCCCTCACTCTGAAGAAGAAATCCTTGCATAGCCAAATGGCAAAGATCATCACAAAAAGTTGTCCTTAATTGAAGGAAAAGGAGAATTAAAATTTTCTCCATTGAAAGCTATTCTTGAATTCTCCTGCTGTCCACCTGGTTTCTCAGGTGGAGACAGGCATGTAAGTAAATTTGGGATTTCTTCACTCTATACAACAATCCTGTAGCTTCATCTATTCTAGTGAGAGGGAAAAGTAGCAGTTTACAAATGGCGATGTCAGAAAAAAAAAATTGTCCAATCTGACTGCAGGGACTACACAGACCAGCTAATGGTTCCTCTCTCCCTGGCCATCCATGTAAGATTAGCCAACCACTGTTAGGAGAGCAAGGCTATAGGGAAGGCTAAAGTCATGTCCACTTTGAAGGATGTTGTATGCAATTCCTCAATTGTGAAAGTGAATATCTCTGAATAAGCTTATCTCCACTAAAGTGAGAATGTTTTCCCTCTGTTTCTGTTGCAAATTTTCTTCATTTTGAACCTCTTTTCTGAGTTTGTTTACCTTGATTTTTGTACTGCATCTTTTCCTATTGTGATAGCAATGTCCCTTCCCCATCATTAGGCCAGTTTATCAAATATGAATTACCTATTGTGTACAGAGTTCCAAGAGGCTGTGGAAGGCAAGGCAGCATTTGGTAACACATGCAGGAGTAGACTAATGCAATCCACTGAGGTGTGGTATTTCTCTAGTTAGCTCCAAAAAATTATTCAGATGAGAGATAGGAGGAAGAGGTTGGTTTTCAATAGCAGAATAGGAGAAGGCTTTGGGGAAGAGTTTGCAATAGGAAGCAGTGAGGAAGGTTACTGCAGGTAGAGGAAACTTCAGAGCAAAGATAGAAAAGTGTGAAGGGCCAGTCATATTTGGGAAGTCCTAATAGGGTTATTCTACAGCTAGAACCAAGTCTCATGGGCATAGGGCAGGGCAAAAGATCTCAAACCCAGATGCCAGCAGAGGTCAGGAAGTGGATAAAAGTGAGTGAAGATGCTTAACTGTGGGAGAAATACTGGGCTGGTATAGGATCCAAGTTTTGCCAATGCTTCTGATTTTTAAAAAGAGTTTAATATACAAATCCATATTCCATGTGACATATCCCAATTTTTAAATGCTGGTAACCATTGTGCAAATAATAAAAGCATCCAATTCTTTTTATCTTCCACAGTGACATATTTCTCCCCTGTGTCCTTACATAGGACTCTCTGGGCTTTTCCTTGTTCTCTTCCCTCACATGGTCATGCACTGCTCAACGTAGGTGGGATCTGACCATAACAGGTGATAGATGGCAAGTGAGTGAAAGAAGGTCAGGGACAAAGTGATGCCTCACCTCCTCCCTTTTCTAAAGTTCTTGGGAAAATAGATGCATCCATTAAGGCTGGGGAAGAAAAAACTCCAGAGAGAGTGGAACTACCAAGTTCAAGTGCTCTGAATATAGGGAAGGGATAAATCCTTGTCAGCTTCTCTGTCTCAGTAAAAAATACGATCCAGAAAGTCAAGATGAGTAATTCAATAGGTTATGGACATATGTTTTACATAACTGTATGTTTACTCTCTACCCATTTTAAGTATATTAATTCAATACATTTTAGCTTTAAGAATTTTTCATAGATGCCCTTATCAGGTTGATAAGTTTACTTCTATTTCTAGTTTGCTGGTTTTTTTCATCATAAAAGGGTGTTGGATTTCACCAAATGCTTTTTCTGTGTCTAATGAGAATACTCATGTGGTTTTTGTCCTTTTTTCTATTAATACAACACATTACATCAATTGATTTTCAGATGTTTAAACAACTTTGCATTCAGTCCTATGATAAATTCTACTTAGTCATGGTGTAGACTTATTTTTACTTGGTGTTGGATTCAGTTTGTATATTGTTGAGAATTTTTGCATCTACATTCATAAAGGATATTGGTCTGGAGGGACTACCGAACACTGATAATATTGACGGGCCAACTAGCCATAAGTTTTATGCCTGTGGTGGGTCCAGCAGATGCGAAGTCGGACACCTGGGGAGTCTCTGCATCTGCCAGGGCACCGTTCGTTCTGGGGGCTTCTCCAAATCGTCTTCAGACGGCGTCACCCACCCTAGGCTTAAAACTGCTTGGAGCAGAGAAATTTCCAAGCTTTGGTGCACATTGAACCAGTCGGGTGAGCCGCCTTGTCACGTGCGACCACAGAATTCTTTTTTACCTTGTAGTTATTATCTTGGTTTCCGACTGCCTAGGACAGTTTGATACATGGATCCTCGCTTTGGATAAGTAAGAATGAACTAACTGCATTGCAAGATGATTTACAAGCTTTGTTTCGCAGAACCATAGATTTCTCAGTGTCTGCCAGATGTCCACTAGCATCAAATCTGAAAATTTTGTTTTTATCAAAACCACCAGTATCTCCCCTGGACTCCCCTTTCTGTGCCCTTTTCTGTTCTAAAACACATAATTGTGCTTTTTGGGAAACAGTAGAGTTGAGACTCATCTCCTTTGTTGGTACCTTCTTCATAAAACCTTCAGTGTTTGGTGTTTGTTGCATAATGGGCACACAAATCTGATTTGGGGGTTTGTTAACAATAAGGTCAGTTGAGTGGAAGGATAAACTCAGCTCATATTTTACCCTGTTTCTGGTCCCCCTGGGCAAGGTTGTAGATTGTCCAGGAAGTGCCTATTATTTATGCAGTAATTAGTTTGAGTTCCCCTTTAGCCTCAAATCAAGACACCAACAGGTTAGGTGAGGTGGCATAGTTAAGTAAGACACTGTCCTGGCTTCAGGATCCTAGAACATGAGAACACACCTATTATAAGAGATGTCACACTATTCCCATAGTTGCAGTGAACCTCTGAAAAGGAAATAATTGGATTTACTTGTGGCAACTCTGGTATAAACCTCCTACTACACATGTACTGAATTTAGTGTAGAACCTAGCAGGAGAAAACTATTAAAATTTCCTTAAAGTTATATTTCAGTTCCTTCATCTCTTATGCTTTAATCTATTTCAATCTGACCTTTGGCATTTAAGCAGGAAAACCTTTGCTTAATGGCATACAGCCTTCTCATGCTACTCGATATTTTTTGTGGTGTCCAGGACCTCAAGCTGGTTAAATGTGCTCTACCATGGAGCTACACGTCCATCCCCAATTCAGCAGACATTACAGAGTTTATTGTGCTTAAATACAAAAGTATTTTTACTATGCTATGCTTTTTGTTAGAAAGATGGATATAAGAAAACACACAGTTGTCTGCTTATTTGTGCAAAAGAAATTCAAGAAGAATTAACCAGAAACTAATGTGATTGATTTCCTATGTGTCATGGTGAGAAGAAGGGAAGGAATGGAAACTGGGTAGCAGTATGCAAAAGGTAGTGGCAATTCTTTTTTTATAAGCCTCTTAGAATCATAGTAATTAACACAGTCAGTGCCTCACATACTTAATTTTTTTTTCCCCCTGGTGAGAACTTAAAATCTCTTAGTGCACTAGGGATGTAGCTGAATGGTAAAGCACTTGCCTAACATGCACAAAGCCTTGCATTTAATTCCCCGTACTAACACACACACACAAAGAATCCTTTAAAAATCTACTCTCGCCTGGCACAGTAGAGCACACTCTAATCCCAGAAACTCAGCAGGCTGAGGCAGGAGGATCCCAACTTGGCAATTCAGGCAAGGCCCTCTACAATTTACAAAGACCATTTTACAATAAAAAGGGCTGGGGGCCCAGAGCAGCTGCAGTCGCAGCCATGGCCACCCCTCAGTTAGCACTGTCCACACCAGCGCCAGTGAGTCATCACCACAGTGAAAATGGTAACTGTTAAGACCCAGGTGTACAGGACAAAAAGCCACCATATCACCACCTCCAACAGAATTGGTTGCTTGGTTTTTGGACACAATGGAATCCTTTCTACCCCTGCTGTATCCTGCATCATTAGAAAACTCAAAGCCTTTGGGGGGATCTCTCTGACAGCCAGTCACAACCCACGAGGATCCAATGGAGAGTTTGAAATCAAATTTAATATTTCTAATGAAAGTCCTGCTCCAGAAGCAGTAACTGATAAGAATTTTCCAAATCAGCAAGACAAAGAGTATGCAATTTTCCCTGATCTGAAAATGGATGTTGGTGTTCTGAGCAAGCAGCAGTTTGACCTTGAAAACAAGTTCAAGCCCTTCCACAGTGGAAATTGTGGATTCAGTGGAAGCTTATGCCATAATGCTGAGAAACATCTTTGATTTCAGTGTACTGAAAGAACTTCTTTCTGTCCCAAACCAACTAAAGATCCGTATAGATGCCATGCATGGAGTTGGGGCCAAATGTAAAGAAGATTCCCTGTGAAGAACTCAGTGCCCCAGCAAATTCAGCAGTCAACTGTGTTCCCCTGGAGGATTTCGGAGGCCTCCACACTCACCCCAACCTCACCTATGAATCCATCCTGATGGAGACCATGAAGTCTAAAGAGCATGACTTTGGGGCTGCCTTCGATGGAGATGGGAATCAAAATATGATTCTGGGCAAGCATGGGTTCTTTATGAACCCTTCAAAGACACTGACTGTCATCACTGCCAACATCTTAAAACATTTCTATATTTCTAGCAGACTGGAGTCTGTGGCTTTGCATGCAGCATTCCCATGAGTGATGCCCTGGACCAGGTGGCTAACACTACAAAGATCACTTTGTACGAGACCCCAACTGGCTGGAAGTTTTTTGGGAATTTGTTGGATGCAAGCAAACTGTCCTGTTATAACGAGGAGAGCTTCGACACAGGTTCCAACGACATTTGTGAAAAAGATGGACTGTGGGCTGCTCTTGCCTAGCTCTCCATTCTAGCCACCTGCACACAGGATATGGAAGACATTCTCAAAGATCATTGGTAAAAGTATGGCCAGAACTTCTTTACCAAGTATGATTATGAGGAGGTGGAAGCAGAGGGCACAAACAAGATGATGAACAACCTGGAGACCCTGATGTTTGACCGCTCCTTTGTGGGGAAGCAGTTCTCTGTGAGTAACAAAGTCTACACCATGGAGAAAGACAATCACTGAAGACAGTGACCCCGTGGATGGAAGCATTTCAGGAAATCAGGGCTTGTGGCTCATTTTTGCAGACGGTTCTTGCATTGTCTTACAACTAAGTGTCACTGGGAGTTCAGGGGCCACCACTCAACTATACATCAACAGCTATGAGAAGGATGTCGTCCAAATCAATCAGGACCCCCAGTTCATGTTGGCTACCTTTATTTCTATTGCTCTAAAGGTGTTCCAGCTCCAGAAGAGGATTGGACGCACTTTACCCACCATCATCACCTAGGAAGACCTGCCAGCTGGAGTATGGCCCTTGATCCCAGGACCTATCCATGTCATCTGACTAAAAAGCATGAACAGAAACAAAGCATATCCACCCAGCTTCTTAGGATTTGATTTTTCTACTTAGTGGTTGTTGAAAAACAGTGCATTGCAAGGCACTGCCAATTGAGTGACCATGGGAGCTGTGTGAGAGAAGGAAGAGGACCCACAGACTTATGTCCATTCCTTTTCACACTCTTCTACACTGCTACTGTGACTAGCTGTCTCCTTAGCATCAAGCACGTTTACACAGCGGTGCAAGGTAGAGGCTGTGTCAGCGAGCAAGGCCAGCCTTCATCCTTAGGATGTGCCCACAAAATGACAGTGGAAGTTCCATTCTTTCCCCAGTTTAATGTTTACGTGTACTCCAACAAAATACAATTTCTGGTGCCTTCTCTCCAAAAAAAAAAAAAAAAAAAAAAAAAAAAAGGATATTGGTCTGGTTTGGGTACATAAAACTGGTCTCACAAATACCTGGTTATGAATATAAGTCCTTGTAGATTCCACAGTATGTACATGGGGACTTTCTAAGCCATTTATTTCCTCATGTATCTCCATCTTTTCCCTCTTCCTTCCTATGCTTTGTACTATAGCTATGGAATTGGTTGGTAGGTAGCTAAGTAAAAATACCACAATGTTCTCTCATCACATTTAAGCACCTTCTTTCTACATTGCTTTATTTTTCTCTAATTTCATCTTGAGTTATCTCCCTGGCGGATGGCTATAAACTCACTGCTCTGATGGGGCTCCAGGGGATTTGGTCATGGATGTTTATAATGTGCTTTTCATGGGATACTTTTTTATCCACCTAAGTACCCAACTATAACCTGGTGTTCCACTCACAAGAAATTTTTTTATACTGGAAGATGCCCTTGTGGCTCTTGTCTGACCTATGCCCAGTTTATTCCTACCAAGAACACATTTTTTAAAAGAGTAACAAAAGACAACTTGAAAATTAAAAAAAAAATGATAGCCACATTTTAGGAGAGTCTTGACAAGAAGAAAATTTAGGTACATTTGTGTTGTTTGCATGATACGTGGAGAAGGCAACACAACAAAAAATATATGAAATAACAGACATGATTTATTACATACATGTCGGGGAGAGAAGAGGAGTACTGATGAAAGCTGACAGGAAGGTTTCAGGGGCAATGAGATTAAACTACAGTGTTGGAGCCAAAGACAGAGAGAAATGGGCCTAAGGAAAGAAACTTTTATTGGTATCCAGAGCAGTAGTCAAGCAGGCTTTCCATGGGCAGTTCTAATTGGTGAGTTAAGAACAAGTGGGATGAAATCAAACTATAGAGGTGGTTACTAGAGCATATCTATACTAACAGTCTGAGATATTGGGAACAGTGGGGCTAGTTAAGTAGTTCATCTCTACATATCCTAGAGGGAGGTGGTCACCAGAAATTGGTTGCACAAGACTGTGGGGGCGCCTGGGTCTCCTTGCAGTGCTTGACAGAGTTCCACTCAAGGATGATTGCAGAGACTCATCCTAAAAGGATTGTAGCCAGATGTATGCCTCCCTAGCTTGGATGTTATTCTGTGGAGTTTTCCTAATAATATATTACTCACTTCAGTCTGGGGATCTTGCTAGAGGTGATGGGAATAAATCTGCAAATTTCCAGAAAAACATCATGGAGACAAAACACATGTTGAAACCCTGTGATGTTAACCTCACTACAGAAGAATGTTTTTATTATGTTAAAAATCAAACACTGCATTTACTGGCACAGCCAGAACCTGTTGGGGCACAGAAATTTATATATAATAATGTTTCCCCAAGTTCTAAGTACAAAGCATCTCCCACAGTAGCTATTAGATATGGACTAGCTTATTTTATCTATGGCAAGTCCTGGTACCCCCCTAAAGGCAAGCCCTTAGAGAAGGTAGATATAGATCTCCCCCTGTCTCCTACAGGGTGGTTTAATCCAGATGATGGTTGTGTTCATGTGTGGTGGTAAGGTAAAGGAATAAGGTTTCACAACATTCCTTCCTTCCTACAAAGAATAGGTCACCCCTATAATAAACATTGGTACACAATGCCCTGTTCTGGGAAAAAGAGCTACATAAGACAATGTAATTTATTCAGTAAAAAACTTGACCACGAGAACCACTGTGACCACTGCCCTACTATAGCCCTTAACTCAGCAATTTAGATATTAACCAGATGGACCTAGTAGAGATGCTCACATGACATTATTTGTCTATCGCTTTACCACAAAAGTAATAAGAATAGTCTTAGGTCATATAGAGTTTAGATATTAAGGAAATAAACATTGTATTAGCTTATTGACTTAGTTAAATATTCTTAAAATAATTGTGATTAGGTAAGGATAATCTGTAAGGTTACTGTTTTCTCATAATCTTTCAGTAAAAACAATTTCTGCCTATGCTTTGGAAACTTCTTTGATTTTATTAATCACAAGCCTGTCATCAAAGCCTGAAGAAAATATATATAAACCCGGCCTTCCCCAGAATAAAGTGGGATTGATTGCACCAGAACTAGAGTCTGTGTCTTTCATTCTCCATCCATCGCCAACGCTGTCTCCCCACGCCCCGTTTACCAGTGTGGAACCCATGGACTTCTGCTAGGGCTGGACCCCAGCACAAGACAAATACCTGGATTGACCACACTGAGGAATGGAGAGAGGTAGAGAAATGGAAACTGTCAAGGGAGACTAAGCCCTGCTTCTCTTATGAGAAAGTTAAATCTATATTAAAAATAAATGCTGAAGCAACATAGAATTATAAGAATTTTCTACATTGATAAACATTTCCTGATTATTTTGGTTTGGTTTGGTTTTTGGCTTTTGGTTTATAAATTCCAAAGTTTAAAAAAACATGATTCTAACAAATTGTAAGCATATTAGTTACTTTATTGGAGCAGTGGAACAACAGACAAAATGAACCTACAGTTATTTATAAAAGGTGAACTTTAGAAATAATGTTGACTAAATGAGTCAGAGTAGAATATATGTAGTTAGTTATTATTAATATACATTAACATGTATTAACTAAAATATAATTTAGGGAGAATGAAATGTGTTGAAAAGCTGAAATTTAGTCAATGAAATGATAGAAACAAAATTCAAGATGGTAGTTGCCATAGTGGGAGAGCAGGGTTCACATTATTATGTAATGGTATTAGTAATGTTCCACTTTTTATTGAGTCTAAGCATGGACTTATTTCAATATGCTTCATCAGTGAGAGCCTCTCGACGCAGAGCCAGCCACAAGTCCCCAAGCCAGCGGAGACCTCCGACACGCAAGCAGCTTCTGGGACCAGGGCTGGGCAGCCAGAGACCTCTCCAGGCAGCCTTGTGCCCCTCCAGCTGCAGGCTTTTTCCACGGGGCGATCCAAGATGGCAGAGTAGAGGGGGACTGCATCTCCAGTCACTCCAGAACCCAGGATTCAAGAACGGGAGGCATTGAGAGACTCGGACTAAAATAGAACTACAGGGTGAGTCTCCCCCACCCAGTGAAGCTCAGCTGGGCGGCAGGCCTGGATTCGAGTGGCTTATTAGAGTAGGACAGGGCAGATAGAGTCTCCCCCAGGCAGCTCTGTGCAGTCTGGTGGTGAGCTCCTCCCACAGGGCCCGATTCTCCAGCCTCGCGGAGCAGGCCCCCCAGTGAGAGCCTTTCTGCACAGAAGCAGCGCGGTCAGCTCCGGCCCGCCCGCAGGTTGCTTCAGAGACCAGCACAGGGTGCCAGGGACTTAGCCAAGCAGCCCAGCCCCCTCCGGCGGGAAGCACCTCTCTAGGCTAGCTTCTCGGGGCAGACCGCCCAGTGAGAGCCTGTCTACACAGAGCCAGCCACAAGTCCCCAAGCCAGGGGAGACCTCCGACCTGCAAGCAGCCTCTGGGATCAGGGCTGGGCAGCAAGAGACCTCTCCAGGTCTCTCTCCCTGGAACCAGTAGCGGGCTAGGGGCAGCGTTCTTCGGAAGCACTACATTATCAAGTTAATCCAAGACTTCAGGCTACTGAAGGCTGGTAGGTGATACACTGGAAAGCTACAGGGACACTATAAGCCAATAGAGGAAATCTACAATATCACAGAGTCCCACTGACATCTGACCAATATGAGAAAACAAGGGAAGAAAATGTCTGAAACAAACCTAGATACTATATCAATAAAACCCAATGACAGCACAGCAGAAGAAATGTCCGAAAGGGAGTTCAGAATGCACATAATTAAAACAATCAGGGAAGCAAACGAGGAGATGAAAGAACAAATGCAGGCATTAAATGAATGCACCAATCAACAGTTAAAAGAGCAAATAAGGGAAGCAAAAGAACATTTCAATAAAGAGTTAGAGATACTGAAAAAAAACCAAACAGAAATCCTTGAAATGAAGGAAACAATAAACCAAGTTAAAAACGCCATAGAAAGCATAAACAATAGGATAGATCACCTGGAAGACAGAACCTCAGATATTGAAGACAAAATATTTAATCTTGAAAACAAGGTTGACCAAACAGAAAAGATGGTAAGGAATCATGAACAGAATCTACAAGAATTATGGGATATCATGAAGAGGCCAAATTTAAGAATTATTGGGATTGAGGAAGGCTTAGAGAAACAAACCAAAGGAATGAACAATCTGTTCAATGAAATAATATCAGAAAATTTTCCAAATCTGAAGAATGAAATGGAAAACCAAGTACAAGAGGCTTATAGGACTCCAAATATGCAAAATTACAACCGACCTACACCAAGGCACATTATTATGAAAACACCTAACATACAAAATAAAGACAGAATTTTAAAGGCCGCGAGAGAAAAGAATCAGATTACATTCCGGGGAAACCAATAAGAATAAAAGCAGATTTTTCAATCCAGACCCTAAAAGCTAGAAGGGCCTGGAACAACACTTACCAAGCCCTGAAAGAAAATGGATGCCAACCAAGAATTTTATACCCAGCAAAACTTACTTTCAGATTTGACGATGAGATAAGATCCGTCCATGATAAACAAAAGGTTAAGGAATTTACAAAAAGAAAGCCGGCATTACAGAACATTCTCAGCAAAATATTCCATGAGGAAGAGATGAAAAACAATGATGTAAATCAGCGACGGGAGGAACTAGCCTAAAGGAATAGCCAAATAAAGGAGAAACCAAATCATGTCAAAAAACAAAAATGAGTCCAATGACTAGGAATACAAATCATATCACAATAATAACCATGAATGTTAATGGCCTGAACTCATCAATCAAAAGACATAGACTGCCAGATTGGATTAAAAAGAAAAATCCAACAATATGCTGCCTGCAAGAGACCCATCTCATAGAAAGAGATACCCATAGACTAAAGGTGAACGGAAGGGAAAAAACATACCATGCACACGGACACAGCAAAAAAGCTGGAGTATCCATTCTCATTGCAGATAATGTGGACTTCAAGCCAAAACTAGTCAGAATGGATAAAGAAGGACATTACATACTGTTTAAGGGAAGCATAAATCAGCAAGACATAACAATCATAAATATCTATGCCCCGAACATTGACTCATCAATGTACGTCAAACAAATCCTTCTCAATTCCAGAAATCAAATAGACCACAACACAATAATACTAGGTGATTTTAACACACCTCTCTCACCACTGGATAGATCGTCCAAACAAAATTTGAATAAAGAAACCATAGATCTCAATAACACAATCAACAATTTAGACTTAACCGACTTATATAGAATATACCATCCAACAAAGAATGAATACACTTTCTTCTCAGCAGCACATGGATCCTTCTCTAAAATAGACCATGTTTTATGCCACAAAGCTACTGTTAGCAAATACAAGAAGATAGAGATACTACCTTGTACTCTATCAGATCATAATGGACTGAAATTAGAAATAAATGACAGAATAAAAAACAGAAAATTCTCCAATACCTGGAGATTAAATAATACACTATTATACGATGAATGGATAACAGAAGACATCAGGAGGGAAATTAAAAAATACTTAGAAGTAAATGAGAACAAAGACACATCATATCAAAATCTCTGGGACACTATGAAAGCAGTACTGAGAGGAAGTTTTATTTCATGGGGCGCATTCAACAAAAGAAGTAGAAATCACCAAATAAACAACTTAACACTACAGCTCAAAGCCCTAGAAAAAGAAGAGCAGAACAACACCAAAAGTAGTAGAAGACAGGAAATAGTTAAAATTAGAGCCGAAATCAACAAAATTGAAACAAAAGAAACAATCAGAAAAATTAACAAAATCAATAGTTGGTTCTTTGAAAAAATAAACAAAATTGATAAACCCTTAGCCACACTAACAAAGAGAAAGAGGGAGAAAACTCAAATTACTAAAATTCGGAATGAACAAGGAAATATCACAACAGACACGAGTGAAATACAAAGCATAATTAGAAGCTATTTTGAAAATCTATACTCCAACAAAAACGAAAACCTCGAAGACATCAACAAGTTTCTAGAGACATATGAATTACCTAAACTGAACGAGGAAGACACACAACTTAAATAAATCAATTTCAAGCAATGAAATAGAAGAGGTCATCAAAAGCCTACCAACAAAGAAAATTCCAGGACCAGATGGGTTCTCAGCCGAGTTCTACAAAACTTTTAAAGAAGAGCTCATTCCAATGCTTCTCAAAGTATTCCATAAAATAGAAGAGGAGGGAACCCTCCCAAACTCATTCTATGAAGCCAATATCACCCTGATACCTAAACCAGACAGAGACACATCGAGGAAAGAAAATTTCAGACCAATACCCTTAATGACTATCGACGCAAAAATTCTCAAGAAAATTTTAGCAAATCGCATCCAAAAATATATTAAAAGGATAATGCACCAGGATCAAGTGGGTTTTATCCCAGGGATGCAAGGTTGGTTCAACATTTGGAAATCAATAAATGTCATTCACCATATCAACAGACTAAAAGTTAAGAATCACATGATTATTTCAATAGATACAGAAAAAGCATTCAATAAAATACAGCATCCCTTCATGCTCAAAACACTAGAAAAAATTGGGGTAGTGGGGTCATTCCTTAACATTGTGAAGGCCATCTATGCTAAGCCCATGGCCAATATCATTCTAAATGGTGAAAAACTGAAAGCATTCCCCCTAAAAACTGGAACAAGGCAGGGATGCCTTCTTTCACCACTTCTATGCAACATTATTCTTGAGACTCTAGCCAGAGCAATTAGAGAAACCAAAGAAATTAAAGGGATATGAATTGGAAAAGAGGAACTCAAACTATCCCTGTTCACTGATGACATGATTATATATTTAGAGGATCCTGGAAATTCCACCAGAAAACTCTTAGAACTCATAATTGAATTCAGTAAAGTAGCAGGTTACAAGATCAATGCTCATAAATCCAATGCATTTTTACACATAAATGATGAATCTTCAGAAAGAGAAATTAGGAAAACTACCCCATTCACAATAGCCTCAAAAAAAGTAAAATACTTGGGAATCAATGTCACAAAAGAGGTGAAAGACCTCTACAATGAGAACTACAGAACACTAAAGAAAGAAATTAAAGAAAACATTAGAAGATGGAAAGAGCGCCCATGTTCATGGATAGGCAGAATTAATATTGTCAAAATGGCCATACTACCAAAAGTGCTATGCAGATTCAACGCAATTCCAATTAAAATCCCAATGATGTACCCTACAGAAATAGAGCAAGCAATTATGAAATTCATCTGGAAGAATAAGAAACCCAGAATAGCTAAAGCAATCCTCAGTAGAAAGAGTGATGCAGGGGGTATCGCAATACCAGATCTTCAACTCTATTACAAAGCAATAGTAACAAAAATGGCATGGTATTGGTACCAAAATAGACAGGTAGATCGATGGTACAAAATAGAGGACATGGACACAAACCCAAATAAATACAATTTTCTCATTCTAGACAAAGGTGCCAAAAATATGCAATGGAGAAAAGATAGCCTCTTCAACAAATGTGCTGAAAAATTGGAAATCCACATGCAACAGAATGAAATTAAACCCCTATCTCTCACCCTGCACACAACTCAACTCAAAATGGATCAAGGATCTCAGAATCAGACCAGAGACCCTGCATCTTATAGAAGAAAAAGTAGGTCCAAACCTTCAACTTGTTGGATTAGGATCAGACTTCCTTAACAGGACACCCATAGCACAAGAAATAAAAGCTAGAATCAACCACTGGGATAGATTCAAACTAAAAAGCTTTATCTCAGCAAAGGAAACTATCAGCAATGGGAAGAGAGAGCCTACAGAGTGGGAGAATATCTTTGCCACTCATACTTCAGAGAAAGCGCTAACTTCCAGAATCTATAAAGAACTCAAAAAACTCTACACCAAGAATACAAATAATCCAATCAACAAATGGGCTAAGGAAATGAACAGACACTTCACAGAAGAAGATGTACAAGCAATCAACAGATATATGAAAAAATGTTCAACCTCTCTAGTAATAAGAGAAATGCAAAACAAAACCACCCTAAGATTTCATCTCACCCCAATTAGAATGGCTATTATCAAGAACACAAGCAACAATAGGTGTTGGTGAGGATGTGGGGAAAAAGGTACACTCATACATTGCTGGTGGGGTTGCAAATTAGTGCAGCCACTCTGGAAAGCAGTATGGAGTTTCCTCAGAGAGCTTGGAATGGAACCACCATTTGACCCAGCTATCCCACTCCTTGGCCTGTACCCAAAGGACTTAAAATCAGCACACTACAAAGATACAGCCACATCAATGTTCATAGCTGCTCAATTTACTATGGCCAGATTGTGGAACCAACCTAGATGCCCTTCAGTTGATGAATGGATAAAGAAACTGTGGCATATATATACAATGGAATATTACTCCGCCATGAAGAATGATAAAATTATGGCATTTGCAGGCAAATGGATGAAATTGGAGGATATCATGCTAAGTGAGATAAGCCAATTTCAAAAAACTAAAGGACGAATGATCTCGCTGATAAGCGGATGAGGACATATAAGGGGGGTAGGAGGTGTTAGTGTTAGGTTTAGGGTTAGGTTTAGGGTTAGGGATAAGGAGGGTGGGAAGAATGGAGGAAGGAAGGACTGTATAGAAGGAAAAGAGTGGTGGGAGGGGTGGGGGGGAAGGCAAAAAAATAACAGAATGTATCAAACAACATTGCCCTATGTAAATTTATGATTTTTAATTAAAATTTAAAAATAATGATTAAAAAAAATAAACATGCTGAGTAGAAATTTGAAAATAGAATAAATGGGAAATTGTTCAAAAAATATGCTTCATAATTTACATATATCATTTTGATTACATCAATTGTTGCATAAAACATTTAAAGAACAGAGGTTGTCAGATTTCGCAGATAGGAAGCTAGAAGATTTAATGCATGTGAACACATCAAATGACAAATTTGCAATACTAAAATATCCTAAAATCCTGAAACAATAGGATCAAATATAGTGATGATAGTTAATGAGTTCCGAATGTAAAGTTAAACATTTGAGTTCATTAAACCAAATTCTGAATGAGAAAGACATAACTAGGCAGCATTGCATATAACAAGATTTTAAGCTTGGAGAAAAATCTGTGCAATATCTATACATATTACCATATAACTGACAGAGACATGGGTGACATGGGGTCTGTAGAATGTGATGATCTCAGGCAACTGGAAACTAGCAAGACATTATAGAATGAGTAAAGAAGAATACCCTGGCCCTTGAGAATCAGGCTGTGAGAAGAGCCCCAGGGCAGGTATGAGTCAGTACGGATTTTCACATAGAGCAGGAAGAAGTAGTCATCATCCAAAAGGTGAATGTAGGTTGTCACTGATAAAGGAGGCCAAATTTAGTGGCAGAATAGCATTATCAAGCATCAAACTTGAGGAGTGTGAAATGATCTCAAAATAGAGAGACTGTGGCATGAGGCTGCTGACATGCTCCCAGCCCCAGTCAGAGCTTGTTCAGGACTTGAGCAGAGAGCTGAACCTTAGGTCAGTTTTCAATGACTGCTATTCAGCGTGCTTGGAGTGGGAGTCAAAAACTGGCTGTCCAGATAGTGTTTGAGGAGTAGAACAAGAACAGGAAACTACCCAATGGGAATTGCCATGATTGACTCATTTCTACTACCTGACTAGAGCAAACTTTGTCCCTCACTCTACTCTGCTTTAGGTAGTAAGATCTTCCCTTCCCTTTTGTTAATAATTGCCCTTACCCTGTCATCTTTCTTTTCTCCTCTCCATTTAGTGAGTATCTGGATAGGAGGGCTCCATCATGGTAGAGAAAGAGTTCAGAAATATTTCCAATGGTTGTCATGAACCCAAAGAACCATGTGTTCCTTAAGGTGGACCCTCTTCTGTCAACTTATAACTCACTAAGGCCTAACCTCAGTTTTCAGTGCAAAGAAATAACAAAAGCTGGTTATCTGGCAGACTGATACTCAAAGGTCTAAATGCCCTAAAAAACATGAAAAACTGCAAGAGCTACCATATGGGGTTAAGGTATAAAGTGTTTTGATTATACATTTGTTTATACTACTATTTATTCAAATAAATTTGGGGCAGCTTACAAATATACATGCATCAAAACAGCAAAACTAACAGTTGGTTTTTAAAGATATACTTTTATGAATACAAACTAAAATCTTTTAGGTATTTATTTAAAATTGAAAGAAATAAAATTTTCCGGCAGACAGTCACAAATGACAGTAAAATGTTATCTAGGACATCTAGATGCTCATGAAGAAATTTTCTTGTATTGATTTTTTAAACATGGCTTTACTCTGCTCACCTTCATTCATGGGCCCACATCAACACTTGAGTCAAAAATACCCACACTTGACCTGAGGCTTACAATTCCAAGTTTCCAGATGAACACTCAAAAAAATTCCACAGATAAATAAGTTTAAAAGTAAATATAAGTATACGTAAAATTAGTGTAACATTCATCTTCGTTATATTCTCAAATAGTACCTGAATTCTGACAGTGCTCCCTATATTATTAAAAACAAGCCAAGTGACAGTAAAAGTTCTGTGGGGTTATTTTTCCATTGGTTTCATTAGACGAATTTTAGAAGATTGCCATTATCGTGATGCTCCACCTCCTTCCCCAGACTGAAACAGGCCATGGTTCTATTTGCCATTACCACCAGGAAAAGAATGAATCACAGAGCTTCTCTGTTCATCTTGATGATGATTCTACTAGGCCTTATGGGTTCTCCTTAAGCAGCAGCCTAGTGGCAGCCCTATAATGGCCTACAGATGAAAAGATATTTTCAAGGGCGCTCCAAAGTACATGAGAAGACAACTTTCATTCAGCACATTGTCAGTGGAGCTGAAACCTCGCAAAATGATGTAAATCATAGTTATCCAACAGTAAATATTTATGGATTGTATTTTAAAAATTAACAATGATATTGTGGGAAACTGCATTACTAACACCCAGAGGAACACATTGGAAGAGCAATGCTATACCAACTTTCATGGTACAGAGAGTCAGGTCACACACTTCCTATGCCTCACCAAGCCCTCCATGCCAATCTTTCTAGATCCCTGCTTCTAACTATTTGATCCAGGGCTTTTTTAAAATTCATTTTTATTGTAAACAGTTGGGATGCATCTTGTTTCTCTGTTTGTGCATGAAGTAGAGGCATACCGTTTTTGTAATCATACATTTATCTACGGTAATAGTTTTTAATTCATTCTGTTATTTTTTTCTTCCCCCCCACCCTTCCCACCCCTCTTATCCCACTATACAGTCTCTCCTTCCTCCATTCTTGCTCCCCTCCCACCCCCCATTATGTGCCATCATCCACTTATCAGCGAGATCATTCGTCCTTTAGTTTTTTGAGATTGGCTTATCTCACTTAGCATGATATTCTCCAATTTCATTCATTTGCCTGCAAATGCCATCATTTGATCATTCTTTATGTATGGCTGAGTAATATTCCATTGTATATATATATACCACAGTTTCTTTATCCATTCATCAACTGAAGGGCATCTAGGTTGGTTCCACAATCTGGCTATGGTGAATTGAGCAGCTATGAACATTGATGTGGCTGTATCTCTGTAGTATGCTGATTTTCAGTCCTTTGGGTACAGGCCAAGGAGTGGGATAGCTGGGTCAAATGGTGGTTCCATTCCAAGTTTTCTAAGGAATATCCTCATTGTTTTCCAGAGTGGCTGCACTAATTTGCAACCCCACCAGCAATGTATGAGTGTGCCTTTTTCCCCACATCCTCAGCAACACCTATTGTTGCTTGTATTCTTGATAATCGCCATTCTAATTGGGGTGAGATACAATCTCAGGGTAGTTTTGATTTGCATTTCTCTTATTACTAAAGATGTTGAACATTTTTTCATATGTTTGTTGATTGCATGTAGATCTTCTTCTGTGAAGTGTCTGTTCATATCCTTAGCCCATTTGTTGTTGGGTTATTTGTATTCTTGGTGTAGAGTTTTTTGAGTTCTTTATATATTGTGGAAATCAGTGCTTTATCTGAAGTGTGAGTGGCAAAGATTTTCTCCCACTCTGTAGGTTCTCTCTTCCCATTGCTGATAGTTTCCTTTGCTGAGAGAAAGCTTTTTAGTTTGAATCTATCCCAGTTATTGATTCTTGCTTTTATTTCTTGTGCTATGGGAGTCCTGTTGAGGAAGTTTGATCCTAAGCCGACATGTTGAAGATCTGGACCTACTTTTTCTTCCATTATCTGCAGGGTCTCTGGTCTGATTCCAAGGTTCTTAATCCATTTTGAGTTTAGTTTCATGCATGGTGAGAGATATGGGTTTAGTTTCATTCTGTTGCATATGGATTTCCAGTTTTCCCAGCACCATTTGTTGAAGAGGATATCTTTTCTCCATTGCATATTTTTGGTACCTTTGTCTAGTATGAGAAAATTATATTTATTTGGGTTTGTGTCCATGTCCTCTATTCTGTACCGTTGATCCACCTGTATATTTTGATGCCAATACCATGCCGTTTTTGTTACTATTGCTTTGTAGTAGAGTTGAAGTTCTGGTATTGTGATAGCCCCTGCTTCACTCTTCCTGCGAAGGATTGCTTTAGCTATTCTGGGTTTCTTATTCTTCCAGATGAATTTCATGATTGCTTGCTCTATTTTTGTAAGGTAAGTCACTGGGATTTTAATTGGAATTGCATTGAATCTGTATAGCACTTTTGGTAGTATGGCCATTTTAACAATATTAGTTCTGCCTATCCAAGAACATGGGAGATCTTTCCAACTTCTAAGGTTTTCTTTAATTTCTTCCTTTAGTGTTCTGTAGTTCTCATTGTAGAGGTCTCTCACCTCTTTTGTTAAATTAATTCCCAAGTATTTTATTTTTTTTCAAAGCTATTGTGAATGTGGTAGTTTTCCTAACTTCTCTTTCTGAAGATTCATCACTTCTGTATAAAAATGCGTTGGATTTATGGGCATTGATCTTGTAACCTGCTACTTTACTGAATTCAATTATGAGTTCTAATAGTTTTCTGGTGGAATTTCCTGGTTCCTCTAAATATATAATCATGTCATCAGCAAATAGGGATAGTTTGAGTTCTTCTTTTCCTATTCGTATCCCCTTAATATCTTTGGTCTGTCTAATTGCTCTGGCTAGAGTTTCGAGGACAATGTCAAATTGAAGTGGTGAAAGAGGGCATCCCTGCCTTGTTCCAGTTTTTAGGGGGAATGCTTTCAGTTTTTCACCATGTAGAATGATATTGGCCATGGGCTTAGTATAGATGGCCTTTACAATGTTAAGGAATGTTCCCACTATCCCTATTTTTTCTAGTGTTTTGAGCATGAAGGGATGCTGTATTTTACCGAATGCGTTTTCTGCATCTATTGAAATAATCATGTGATTGCTGACATTAAGTATGTTGATATGGTTAATTACATGTATTGATTTCCAAATGTTGAACCAACCTTGCATCCCTGGGATAAAACTCACTTGATCGTGGTGCACTATCTTTTTAATATATTTTTGTAAGCGATTTGCTAAAATTTTGTTGAGAATTTCTGCGTCAAAGTTCATTAATGATATCGGTCTGAAATTTTCTTTCCTCGATTTGTCTCTGTCTGGTTTGGGTATCAGGGTAATATTGGCTTCATAGAATGAGTTTGGGAGGGTTCCCTCCTCTTCTATTTCATGGAATACTTTGAGAAGTATTGGAATGAGCTCCTCTTTAAAGGTTTTGTAGAACTCGGCTGAGAATCCATCTGGTCCTGGACTTTTCTTTGTTGGTAGGCTTTTGATGACCTCTTCTACTTCATTACTTGAAATTGTTCTATTTAAATTGTGTATGTCCTCCTCGTTCAATTTAGGTAATTCATATGTCTCTAGAAACCTGTTGATGTCTTCGAAATTTTCTATTTTGTTGGAATATAGATTTTCAAAATAGCTTCTAATTATGTTTTGAATTTCAATAGTGTCTGCTGTGATATTTCCTTGTTCATTCCGAATTTTAGTAATTTGGGTTTTCTCTCTCTTTCTCTTTGTTAGTGTGGCTAAGGGTTTATCAATTTTGTTTATTTTTCCAAAGAACCAGCTATTTATTTTGTCAATTTTTTCGATTGTTCCTTTGTTTCAATATCATTGATTTCAGCTCTGATTTTAACTATTTCCTGTCTTCTACTACTTTTGGTGTTGCTCTGTTCTTCTTTTTCTAGGGTTTTGAGCTGCAGTGTTAGGTCGTTTATTTGTTGATTTTTTCTTTTATTGAATGCACTCCATGAAATAAATTTTCCTCTAAGTACTGCTTTCATAGTGTCCCAGAGATTTTGATATGATGTTTCTTTGTTCTCATTTATCTTTAAGAATTTTTTTAATTTCCTTCCTGATATCTTCTGTTATCCATTCATCATACAATAGCATATTATTTAATCTCCAGGTGTTGGAGTAGTTTCTGTTTTTTACTCTGTTGTTTATTTCTAATTTCAATCCATTATGATCTGATAGAATATAAGGTAGTATCTCTATCTTCTTGAACTTGCTAACATTAGCTTTGTGGCATAAAATATGGTCTATTTTAGAGAAGGATCCATGTGCTGCTGAGAAGAAGGTGTATTCACTCTTTGTTGGGTGGTATGTTCTATAAATATCCATTAAGTCTAAATTTTGATTGTGTTATTGAGATCTATGTTTACTTTGTTCGATTTTTGTTTGGAGGATCTGCCCAGTGGTGACAGAGGTGTGTTAAAATCACCTAGTATTATTGTGTTGTGGTCTATTTGATTTCTGGAATTGAGAAGGATTTGTTTGATGTATATGGATGAGCCACTATGTGGGGCATAGATATTTATGATTGTTATGTCTTGCTGATTTATGCTTCCCTTAAGCAGTATGAAATGTCCTTCTTTATCCCTTCTGACTAACTTTGGCTTGAAGTCCACATTTTCTGATATGAGGATGGATACTCTGGTTTTTTTGCTGTGTCCTTGTGCATGGTATGTTTTTTCCCATCCTTTCACCTTTAGTCTGTGTGTATGTCTTTCTATGAGATGAGTCTCTTGCAGGCAGCAAATTGTTGGATCTTTCTTCTTAATCCAATCTGCCAGTCTATGTCTTTTGATTGATGAGTTCAGGCCATTAACATTTAGGGTTATTATTGAGAAATTATTTGTATTCCTGGTCACTTGGCTCATTTTTTTTTTTTTTTGATACAACTTGGTTTCTCCTTTATTTGGCTGTTCCTTTAGGCTACTTCCTCTCTTTGCTGATTTACATCATTGTTTTTCATCTCTTCCTCATGGAATGTTTTGCCGAGAATGTTCGGTAGTACCAGCTTTCTTTTTGTAAATTCTTTTAGCTTTTGTGTATCATGGAAGGATTTTATTTCGTCATCAAATGTGAAGGTACGTTTTGCTGAGTATAAGATTTTTGGTTGGCATCCGTTTTCTTTCAGGGTTTGAAAAATGTTGTTCCAGGCCCTTCTAGCTTTTAGGGTCTGGATTGAAAAATCTGCTTATATCCATATTGGTTTCCCTCTGAATGTAATTTGATTCTTTTCTCGTGCAGCCATTAAAATTCTGTCTTTATTTTGTATATTAGGTATTTTCATTATAATGTGCCTTCGTGTGGATCTGTTGTGATTTTGTGTATTTGGAGTCCTATAAGCCTCTTGTACTTGATTTTCCATTTCACTCTTCAGATTTGGGAAATTTTCTGATATTTTTTCATTGAATAGATTGTTCATTCCTTTGGTTTGTTTCTCTAAGCCTTCCTCAATCCCAATAATTCTTAAATTTGGACTTTTAATGATATCCCATAATTCTTGAAGATTCTGTTCATGATTTCTTACCATCATCTCTGTTTGGTCAACTTTGTTTTCAAGATTAAATATTTTTTCTTCAATATCTGAGGTTCTTTCTTCCAGGAATTCTCTCCTATTTGTTATGTTTTCTATAGAGTTTTTAATTTGGTTTATTGTTTCCTTCATTTCAAGGATTTCTGTTTTTTTTTTTTTTTCAATATCTCTAACTCTTTATTGAAATGATCTTTTACTTCCTGTATTTGCTCTTTTAACTGTTGATTGGTGTGATCATTCAATGCCTGCATTTGCTCTTTCATCTCCTCATTTGCTTCTCTGATCACTTCATTTATGTACATTCTGAATTCCCTTTCTGACATTTCTTGTGCCATGCTGTCATTGGATTTTATTGCTATACCATCTCCGTTTGTTTCTCATATTGTTCAGGTATCTACCCCTCTAGTAGTGAAACTCTGAGATATTGCAGATTTCCTCTATTGACTAATATTGTCTCTGTGGATTTCCAATAACTCACCTCTTAGCCTTCAGTAGCCTGAAGTCTTGGAGGAACTTGATAATGCGGCGCTCCACTAGGAAGCTGGCCTTCTAGGGGTGGTGGCCTTCATGTGGGGTGTATTCTCTGGTGGTCTGAGTTGGTCCCGAGTCTCTCAATACCTCCTCTCCTTGGCTCCTGGGTCTTGTCAAAGGTCCTCTAGCCTCCTGTCAGTGTCTCAGGAAGGGAGCTGTCCTTCCAGCGATGATGGCCACACCCTCAGGAGTAATTCAAAATGCCTGCACCAGCCAATAAAGAATCCTCTGGCTAGCTCCGCGATGCGGGCGGGCTGGCTGGTCTGCTGGCTTGCTCTGTGATGGCAACAGACCTTGGTGTGGTGGTCGGGCGGGGTCAGTCACTGATGGTGCCAATCTCTGTGCAGGGGTTAGGTGGGGTCTCTCAGTGATGGCATCTGTCTTTGGCCTGGTGTCTGGTCGGGTTGATCGCCCGCTGCCTAGCTTCACAAAGCAGACGGGTTGGGTGCCCGCCTGCTATCTCTACAATGCAGGCCACCGGACTCACCCTCACCCACCAGCTTGCTCCAGGACTGTGACCGACCAGTGATGGCGCCATCCTCCATGCAGGGTGATCCAGGGCTTTTGGCTACTCTGTTCCTTTGTTTCCCCAAACATTGGCTCATGTTATATCTACTGCCTGGAGTAAATTATCCCTTTAATCTTTCTAGACCCACCTTCCCAGCCTCTTTAATTACTTCTCATAGGTGAGATGGAGGTAAAAAGTCTTTCCTCTACACCAAGAAATCTTCCTGGACCATTCCCCACAAGCTGAAGAATGATGTGAGACCCACATTATAAGCAACTCCAGTGGCCTATATATCTCATTCAGAGCACACGTGTGATTTGGGGCTCAACTTGTGTCTCCCACAGTGAATTGTCAGCTCTGTGAGGTCAAACCTGCTCCCACTCTTGGTCAGCACTGCATCTCCAGAGCATTTGCAGGTGCATGGCACAGACCCTCCTGTTCTTTAAATCTGGTAAACAAGATGAAGGAAAGCAGGAACTGGTTTCTCAGGGTCTGGTTACTAATGCCAGCATTCCTCTGCAGCCAGGGATTAGGAGAGAGGATGACAAGCAGGTACTAGAACCAGAGGAAGTGGGCCTGCATGGAAACAATCCAAAGTCAGAATGATGGTAGTTATGCTGATATATAATTGATAGAAGTCTTTTAAATCCATGCCCCAAATCAAGCTTTGCCTAGGAGGACAGAAGATCAGAAGCATAAAGGAAGAGTAACCCAAGTGAAGTGGGGGCAAAAGTCTTTTCCACATCTTCTCTATTTTGTTCCTTGAGTCATCCTCTTGAGATCGGTGACATTAGGTCTATTTGACAGATGAAACTGAAAGCACAGTGCTCAAGGGACTTGGCTGAGCTCTCACAGTTGGTTGAGAAGAGGGAGTTAGAATTTAAACTCAGGATTGGCCAACACAGTCTGTAAAGCTGCCAAACAAATTGGTTACAGAGTATGTTCACTCTAATCCTGCCAGCCTGACGTGTGGGGCTTGTCCTAGGACCTGAGTATGACCTGGACCAAGGCACTTTATTACACACCTCATTTCCTATTCCCTTGCTTCATACCTCAGTGATCAGTTCAACTTCTATCACCAGTGTAATGTGATTGAGGAATTTGAATTGTGTTGCTTGTTCATGAGCTGGTCCACATATCCCTCAGATTGAAGTAAGTCCTGGTGCACTTGAATTAAAAGAGTGTACATTTTACAATGTAAAGTTTATGGTGACATCCAAGAGTCAGCTTCATTTACTTAACTATGAATCATGCTGTCTTGATTGAGAGGAGAAGCCAAATGCAAGGAGGTTGAAAGTGTGCTATGTTGCACAGCTGTCCAAATGATCCGTCCGTAATCCCTAGTTCTACATCCTTTTATCCCTAGTACTGCAATTGGGGACTGCCGTGTCCAGCATATACATTTTATCCATCCACTTTATTTATTTATTTTTTTTAGTGTTAGACATGTGTATTTAAGCAAAACATTAGGCCCATGGTAAATATGCAATGATAAATACATATATTGAATTATAAGAACTATATGCTTTTCTAGGTATCCTCATTAAGAATCATTCTGTCTCTCTTTGAGATTGATCTCTTATTTCACGAATCTCTATTCATGTAATCTATTTTATTTTTTTTTTTAGTTTACAGCAATTTCTTTTATTTTTATTTATTTTAATTAAAAATCATAAATTTACATAGGGCAATATTGTTTGATTCATTCTGTTATTTTTTCCCTTCCCCCCCACCCCTCCCACCACTCTTTTCCCTCTATACAGTCCTTCCTTCCTCCATTCTTACCACCCTCCTTATCCCTAACCCTAAACCGAACCCTAACCCTAACGCTAACCCCTCATACCCCTCCTTATATGTCTTCATCCGCTTATCAGCGAGATCTTTCGTCCGTTAGTGTTTTGAGATTGGCTTATCTCACTTAGCATGATATCCTCCAATTTCATCCATTTGCCTGCAAATGCCATAATTTTATCATTCTTCGTGGTGGAGTAATATTCCATTGTATATATATATGCCACAGTTTCTTTATCCATTCTTCAACTGAAGGGCATCTAGGTTGGTTCCACAATCTGGCTATAGTGAATTGAGCAGCTATGAACATTGATGTGGCTGTATCTCTGTAGTATGCTAATTTTAAGTCCTTTGGGTATAGGCCAAGGAGTGGGATAGCTGGGTCAAATGGGGGTTCCATTCCAAGCTTTCTGAGGAATCTCCATACTGCTTACCAGAGTGGCTGCACTAATTTGCAACCCCACCAGCAATGTATGAGCATACCTTTTTCCCCACATCCTCGCCAACACCTATTGTTGCTTGTGTTCTTGATAATCACTGTTCTAATTGGGGTGAGATGGAATCTTAGGGTAGTTTTGATTTGCATTTCTCTTATTACTAGAGATGTTGAACATTTTCCCATATGTTTGTTGATTGCTTGTACATCTTCTGTGAAGTGTCTGTTCATTTCCTTAGCCCATTTGTTGATTGGACTATTTGTATTCTTGGTGTAGAGTTTTTTGAGTTCTGCATAGATTCTGGAAGTTAGCGCTCTATCTGAAGTATGAGTGGCAAAGATATTCTCCCACTCTGTAGGCTCTCTCTTCACATTACTGATAGTTTCCTTTGCTGAGAGAAAGCTTTTTAGTTTGAATCTATCCCAGTTGTTGATTCTAGCTTTTATTTCTTGTGCTATGGGAGTCCTGTTAAGGAAGTCTGATCCTAATCCAACAAGTTGAAGGTTTGGACCTACTTTTTCTTCTATAAGATGCAGGGTCTCTGGTCTGATTCCGAGGTCCTTGATCCATTTTGAGTTGAGTTTGTGCAGGGTGAGAGATAGGGGTTTAATTTCATTCTGTTGCATATGGTTTTCCAGTTTTCCCAGCACCATTTGTTGAAGAGGCTATCTTTTCTCCATTGCATATTTTTGGCACCTTTGTCTAGTATGAGAAAATTGTATTTACTTGGGTTTGTGTCCATGTCCTCTATTCTGTACCATCGATCTACCTGTCTATTTTGGTACCAATACCATGCCGTTTTTGTTACTATTGCTTTGTAATAGAGTTGAAGATCTGGTATTGCGATACCCCCTGCTTTGCTCTTTCTACTGAGGATTGCTTTAGCTATTCTGGGTTTCTTATTCTTCCAGATGAATTTCATAATTGCTTGCTCTATTTCTGTAAGGTACATCATTGGGATTTTAATTGGAATTGCGTTGAATCTGTATAGCACTTTTGGTAGTATGGCCATTTTGACAATATTAATTCTGCCTATCCAAGAACATGGGAGATCTTTCCATCTTCTAAGGTTTTCTTTAATTTCTTTCCTTAGTGTTCTGTAGTTCTCATTGTAGAGGTCTTTCACCTCTTTTGTGAGATTGATTCCATCCACTTTAGAGACAATTCTGATAGATTTTCCAGAATGCCTGGGGGGCCAGTTTTCATCAACATGACTGTCACTTGCTTCTGTGGATTTGTGTAGTCCAGTGCCTTGTGACTTTAGAATCCACATACTCTTTATTTTGCTACTAATTTCTCCTGTATTCAGTTTCCTACTAGGATCAAGCAGGGCCTGGACAGGATTGGTAAAGAAACTATGACATGCCAGTATCATCTGTAGTCAGCAGATAACCCTTGCTTTCATCCCTCTCATTTAGAAATTTTGATGTTTAATATTGTACCTTTGTCCTCCTTTACTGCTCCCTTTCTAGCAAAGCTACTTTTCAGAGTACTTTTTACTTGTAGAATTATTTTTAATTATATCAAGTTAATTCCACAATATTACTGCCAATTTTCCTCTGAAAATATCAATAAGACCAGAGCTTTGAACTGCTTGTAATAAAGGAAAGAGAGCCAGTGAGAGTGAATGTTTTCTGAGCGCTTCTCCTGTTTATAGAGAGCTGTACTGGTTTCCCCTCTATGATAAATCAAAGCTAATATTCATACAGGGACTTGCAGTTTATAGCATGTTTGTCCTTGAGTTCTGTGTCATGTTCTGGCCCAGAAAGAATACCTTTGCTGGTACTTTTTCTCTTCTTAGTTTTGCCTTGATTTCTCCCCAGACTCACAAGCCACATTATCATCCTCTCCACTTTAGAGATGAGGAAGCTGAGATTCAGAGAGGGGAGGTGATTTGTTTTTGCTTACACAGTAAGTGGTTGAGGCAGGACTTAGTGTTTTTGACTGCATACATGGTAATTTTCCCTTTAGGTGATGACGGTGATTGTGATGAAACATAGTACACAGAAAGCCCTTTCAAGCTCAGGAAACATTTGATGCTGTGACTTTGCAGTTCAGGATTTTGGTCTTGACAAAGTTAGGTGGGTGTCTTTCTTAGATATTTCTGTGGTTCATGGATTGCTCAATTCAATTCTCTGTCTGCCCAGAAAAACTTCTCTCTAGTTTTAGTCCAAGAAGCCCATCTCCTCTGAAACTGTTTCCTCCTGCTACCTACCCAGTGTTCAAAGAACCTCATTCTAGATTTCCCACCTCAGCCACGAAGTAAAGATAGCTTTGTAGTTTTGGTCTTCATGTTGTTTCTCTGGACCAGATGCAGATGCACAGTCAACTGAACATAGTTTCTGTCTATGTATATATGTATATGTGTTGTACAGGGGATTGAACTCAGGACCTCATGAATGCTAGGAAAGCACATTAATATTGAACTAAATTCCCATTCCTACAAAAGATGTTTAACTCAAACAGTTCAGGACACTTCTCTTCCATTCTCCTGTCTCTATCACTCTTACCTTCATGCTGGGTAGCAAAGCAATGACATTTGGGGGAATCTAACTAAGGGAACATTAAGTTGGGATACATTCACTTTTATTTGGAAAGATATATTTCAGGGGCTCCCAACCAATTCTGAATATTTTCAAGTTATAGCTACCTTCCCTGGATTGGAATAGCTTCCAGAAATACTTCTACTTGCTGTGCCAACCACATCCAGTGTCAGGACAAGAGGTGCAGAGCTGCAGTATATATTGTGATGTCACTGTGCCTTATGTAACTTGGCACCAAAGGTATGTTATCAGTGGAAGAAGCAAGGTTCACAATATATAGAGCCAGAAACTAGTCTGTGGAAATCAGATGTGTGAAGTTGGAAATGGAAGATTCAGTTCTCATTTCTAAACAAAATATCTCCTCTCAGGAATATACTCAGTGTGCTGTATATGCAACTATAAATACCATGTACGTTTATTTTAATATTTGACTAGAGGTTGTATGAAATGGCATTTTTCAGAATTCCTGTGGTTGTAGCTAGAAACATCAAATAGTATACAGAATATAGTCAATCTAACAGGCCTGAGACTCTTGACCTCAGAAAGACCTGCTTATAATTTTGGCCCTGTGCTGTTTTCTGAGTATTTGACTTTTGGAGTGTCCCTATTCAACAGTTAACTAAGACTGGTTTTGCTTGCTTAGATGTCTGTATGAAGAACATAATTTATGCTGATCCACCACTTTCTTTCTGAAAGTAGAATTTTGTCACATGTTAAGCAGAGGGTGCGTACATGACTAGCCTCCAATATAAATTGTGGGTACTAAGTCTGGGCTGCTCTGGGCAGAAAAATCGCACACATCACTGCAGTTTTGTTGCAGGATAAAGTATTATCTGAGGATAAAGTATTATCTGGGTGGGTGGCCCCTCAGGGGAAGGAGATAACGGACGGAGGTCTGCATTTGGTTCCTCCAGACTTAACCTGTGCCTTTTCCCCTTGTAATCCTGCTGTGTCCTGACTTCTTTGCTGTAATTAATAAATAAATGTAATAAATGCTGAGTCCTCTGATTTTCCAACTATAACCAGCAAGAGTAGGAATAACACTACAGTTAATTAATGAAGATATGCCATTATTTATTGTTATTCATTTTTGTTTTGAAATGTTGCTAACATTTGTTAACTTTTTCAAATATGTATTCTCTTATATTTCTTTTTCTTTTTAAATTTTTTTTAGTTGTTGATGGACCTGTATTTTATTTATTTGTAAGTAGTGTCAGGAATTGAACCCAGGGCCTCACACATGCTAGACAAGCACTCTACCACAGAGCTACAACCCCAGCCCCTTGTATTTCTTTTCTCAATTTAAATGAATATTTATTTTGTTCCCAATTTTATTTTGGTAATTTCATATTCTTAAAGAGGGCCCCATATATTATAAGCTTCAGCCCCCACAAAACCTGTCCTTGCCTCAGTCTTGGATCCAAGTTTTGCCACTTCCTGTTGTTTTTATTGTTGTCACCTCATATTTCACAGGTGGGGGAATTAAAACCCTGAGGGGGGAAGTCAAGCTTACTTGGCAAAACTGGGACAGAATCCAGGCATTTCAAGTCTCAATTTAGTGTTTTCCTTCTATTCCATAAAGTGTTTTCATGATTTGTCTATTAATTACAGTCATGGTACGTTGTCCACTGGATGGCACTCAAGTGACTAATGTTTTAGTCCTCTGTTGTTCAGTAAATGGGTAATCTTGAACTAATAATCCCTTTCCCTTTTGGGACTAGATGCTCTGTAGAGACCTTACTCTCTTTGATGTTCCCTTAGTTTTTCATTCTAGAAATGCTGGAATTAGAGAATCCTACTTGAAACCAGTCATCTTCTTGTCCATGGGTTGTCCTCATCTATAAAATGGAAATAAAATACCTACCTTGCCTAGTTGTTATGAAACCTCTGGAACTATTCATGATAATGCAGGTGATCAAAAGTTTCTTCCTTCTGTCTAATCAAAAACAAATGTTTCATATATAATTCTCACTCCTCTCCCTGGAGTCAGAGAATCTTACAAGTAAACATGAATTTTGAAAAGAAAAGTATACATATACCATTTTTAAAACATTTTTAAGGGAAACGATTCGCAAACAGGAAAAATGCCAAGTATTAAGTGAATGAATTAGTGAATATTCACAAAGTTAATACAACCAATAACTGGTACTTAATAGAACACTGCTTTGACCTCCTTTTGATAACTTCTAGCTCACTACTTCTGCCCAAAAGTAGGGGAAAGGAACCAGGAGATGTGAGCAAGAGATAGGGAGGAAAGTGCTTGGGAGTGATATTGGCCAAATTATATTGTGTGCATGTATGAATATGTAACAACAAATAAATCCTACTGTCATGTACAACTTTAATGTGGGAATAAAAATTGTGAAAAAAGAAAAAGTCATTGACAAAAATCCATCACCTATTCATGTTAAAAATATTGAAGAAGTTAGAGATTTGTGGAACTTAGCTCAACAATGCCAAACCCAAAGATATATCATGCTGGATGGAGAAAAACTGAAAGCATTTCCTCTGAAATCAGGAACAAGGCAGGGATTCACACTCTTACCACATGTACTCAATATATTTCTTGAAACTCTAGGCATCAAACAGGCAAGAGAAAGAAATTAAAGGGATACAAATAGGAAAAGAATAATTCAAATTATCTTTGCTGATGACATGATCCTATATCTAGAAAACCCAAAAGACTTGTGGAGCTGATAAATGAATTCAGCAAAGTGCTGAGATTATAAGATCAAAATATGAGCTGGGGATGGTGGTGCATGCCTGCAATCCCAGCAGCTCAGGAGGCTGAGGCAGCAGAATCATGAGTTTAAAGTAGACTCAGCAAAAGCTAGGTGGTAAGCAATCAGTGAGACCCTGTCTCTAAATAAAATATAAAATAGGTCTGGGGATGTGGCTCAAGTGCCTCATAGAGTGCCACTCTGGTTGAGTGCCACTGAGTTCAATCCCCAGGACCAAAAAAGAAAAAAAAGGAGAGATACTGGAGGCATCACAATATGTGACCTCAAATTATACTACAGAGCTATACTACCAACACCAATGTGGTACTGGCATAAAAACAGGCATGATGGGACTGGGGTTGTGGCTCAGTGGTAGAGCACTTTCTTAATGTGTGAGGCATAGGGTTCAATCCTCAGCACCACATTAAAATAAAATGAACAAGTTAATGTGTCCATCTACAACTAAAAGTATATTTCAAAAAACAGGCATGAAGACCAGTGGAAAAGAATAGAAGATACAGAGACAAACCCACCTTCTTACAACCATCTGATACTTGACAAAAAGTTTCAAAAATATATGTTGGAGGAAAAAACAGCCTTTGTAACAAATGGTGCTGGAAAACTAGATATCCATATGTAGAAATATAAAACTAAGTCCCTTTCTCTCACTCTGCACAAAGGCCAACTCAAAATGGATCAGAGCTACAAATTAGACTAGAAATACTGCATTTGCTAGAAGAAAACAGGGTCAACACTCCAACACATTGGTACAGGCACTGACTTCTTTAACAAGACCGTAAAGCTCAAGAAATAAAACCAAGAATCAACACGTGGGATGGCATCAAAGAGCTTCTGCACAGCAAATGCAAAAAATTAAGAGCATGAAGAGAGAGACTACAGAATGGAAGAACATCTTTGCCAGTTACTCTTCCAATGAGGGGTGATTATCAAGAATGTATAAATAAATCAAAACTTTAACCTGAGAAAAGCAAATAACCCAATCAATAAATGGGCAACTGAACTTTAAAAAAATATTCTTCCAAGAAGAAATACAAATGGTCAGTAAATATGTGAAAAAAATGCTTAACACCCTTAAAAATCATGGAAACAAATAACTTTCATCTCATTCGTTAGAATGGCAATCATCAAGTTTACAAATAACAATGATTGCTGGTGAGGATATGAGGGGAAAGGTACCTTTATGTATTTTGGTAGACTGCAAATTGGTACATCCACTTTGGGAAGCAATATGTAGATTCCTCAAAAGGCTAGGTAGGAAGCTGGTTATGGTGGCATATGCCTGTAATCCCAGGGACAAAGGAGGCTGAGGCAGGAGGATCCCAATTTGAGGCCAACCTCAGTGACTCAGTGAGGACTTGTCTCAAAATAAAAAATAGAAAGGGCAGGGTATGTTGCTCAGTGGATAAGCACCCCTAGGTTCAATCCCCAGTGCCAAAAAAATTATATATGTATATACATATATGTATATATGTATGTATGTGAGTGAAGATACCATATGATCCAGCTATCCTACTTCTTGTTATTTATCCAATTGATCTTAAATCAGCACACTATAGTGATAAATGCATACCCATGTTTATGGCAGCACAATTTACAATAGCCAAATTATGGAACCAGCCTAGGTGTCCATAAACAGACAAATGGATAGAGAAAATGTGGTATATACACAATGGATTTTGCTGAGCACAGAATAAAAAAATTTTTTTTTCATTTGATGGTTAATGGATGGAACTGGAGAACAACGTGCTAAGTAAAATAAGCTGGACTCAGAATGTCTGTTTTCTCTCATACATGGAAGCTGGAGACGGAAACAAGAAATGTAAAAGGGAATCTCATCAAAATAGAAGGGAGACTAAAAAAGTAGAGGAAGGTAATTTAGAGGGAGGAAAGATGGGAGGGCATGGGTAAGTACTGAGGTACAAAATCTACCAAATTATGCTATGTCCATGTAAGACCATACTTCAATGAATCCTACATATATATTTGTGTATATATATATGTATATATGTAATCATAATTCACTAAAAACAACAGAAGGGAGATCAGTAGAGTAGGACAAGTGGATCAGGGGAGAGGAGAGTGGAAGGAAATGGAAGGCACAGGAATTTTATCAAATTATGTCATATGCATGTGAAAATATGGCATACAGAATCCAACTATAATGTTTAATTATGCACCAATGAAAATATTTTAAGGAGAGTAAGAAGGGACAGTGACAAAATATACTCTTTGAAAATATACTCCCAATGACCCCTTCCTCCAACTAGACTCTGCCTACTAAAGTTTCCACAACTTCTCAGTAGTCATTGTTATGAATTGATTAATAGACTATCCCATCAATGAAGTTAGACACCTCATGATCCAATCACCTCCCAAGGGTTGCAACTCTGACCACTGCTGCATTGGGAACCAACCCTTCAAAACTGTGCTTTGGGGGGATATTTGATATCCAAATCATAACATTCTCATGAGAGTTGTCATAAAATTCTAATTTGATCAATATCCCCAGTGGCCTCCCCCAAAATTTTATACACACACACACACACACACACACAATGGGATCACTAAATTTTCTAACTTCCTAACTTCCTGTTTGTCAAGTAATTTCTTGCTTCCATACATGTACTTCCCATTGCTTCCACCATGCTGTGACACAGCAAGGAGGCCCCTCACCAAGACTGGGCAGATGTCAGAACCATACCCTTGAATTTCCAAACTGAGCTAAATAAACCTCTTTCCTTTATAAAGTTAGTCTGTCTCAGGTATTTCATTGTAGTATTGCAAAACCAACTAACATAGGCTGCTTTCAAGATTTTTTTTTTCCTGTTTTGTTTTCAGATGTTTGAATATAATGGTATACTGGGGGCTTTGTACTACTTACATCTATGGTATAATATCTATCAATTAATTTTGAAAAATTCTCACTCATGCCTTCATAAATTAAAAAGCATTAAAATAAAATCTTTTTCCATCCACTCTTCTTTTTGGAATTTAATTTATAGTAGTCTGAGTTATATTAGAACTCTTTTCTGTTTTTTTTACTTCTACTTTTCTATATTTAAATATTAGTAATTTATGTTGACTGATCCTCATATTCACTGACTTTTTTATTTGACTGTTTTTTGTTTGTTTTGTACTGGGGATTGTACCCAGGTGTGCTCTAACACTGAACTATACCCAGCCCTTTTTATAGTTTTTCAATTTTGGGGGGACAGGGTCTTAATAAGTTGCCCAGACTGGCCTCAAATTCATGATCTTCCTGCTAGGATTACAGGCATGTGGCACCCAGCCTTTCTCTTCATCAGTTTTAAGACTACTGGTGAGCATGTTGAAGGTATTAGGTATTTCTGCTATTGTATTTTTCCCATTTGTAGCATTATCATTTAGTTCTTTCTTAGGTTTTCATTTCACTGCTTCATTTACCTGTGAATCTTGAATGATTTTAAGCTTTTCTGGGGCAGGCTCTAGCATGTTAATTATAATCATTTAAAAGTCCTTGTCTTATAGCTCCATCATCTGTGTCATACCATATTCTGGTTGTTTCTTTTTTTTTTTTTTTGTTTTTTTTGTTTTAGGGTACAAAGCTCTTTATTTAAAAATATACATATATTTTAAATTGTGCTACACAGAATGATAGTCACATGTTCAAAGCTGTCCCAAAACAAGCATGTTTTTTTTTGGGTTTTTTTTTTTTGTTGTTGTTGTTTTTAACATTTTTTTGTCTTTTTTTTCTATTGTAAACAAATGGGATACATGTTGTTTCTCTATTTGTACATGGAGTCAAGGCATACCATTTGTGTAATCATAAATTTACATAGGGTAATGTTGTTTGAGTCATTCTGTTATTTTTTTCCTTTCTCCCCCACTTCCACCCCTCCCACCCCTCTTTTCCCTCTATACAGTCCTTCCTTCCTCCATTCTTACCACCCTCCTTATCCCTAACCCTAAACCAAACCCTAACCCTAACACTAACCCCTCGTCCACTTATCAGCGAGATCATTCGTCCTTTAGTTTTTTGAGATTGGCTTATCTCACTTAGAATGATATTCTCCAGTTTCATCCATTTGCCTGCAAATGCCATAATTTTACCATTCTTCATGGTGGAGTAATATTCCATTGTATGTATATGCCACAGTTTCTTTATCCATTCATCAACTGAAGGGCATGTAGGTTGGTTCCACAATCTGGCTATCGTGAGTTGAGCAGCAATGAACATTGATGTGGCTGTATCTCTGTAGTATGCTGATTTTTAAGTCCTTTGGGTATAGGCCAAGGAGTGGGATAGCTGGGTCAAATGGTGGTTCCATTCCAAGTTTTCTAAGGAATCTCCACACTGCTTTCCAGAGTGGCTGCACTAATTTGCAGCCCCACCAGCAATGTATGAGTGTACCTTTTTCCCCACATCCTCGCCAACACCTATTGTTGCTTGTGTTCTTGATAATCGTTGTTCTAATTGGGGTGAGATGGAATCTTAGGGTAGTTTTGATTTGCATTTCTCTTATTACTAGAGATGTTGAACATTTTCCCATATGTTTGTTGATTGCTTGTACATCTTCTGTGAAGTGTCTGTTCATTTCCTTAGCCCATTTGTTGATTGGACTATTTGTATTCTTGGTGTAGAGTTTTTTGAGTTCTGCATAGATTCTGGAAGTTAGCGCTCTATCTGAAGTATGAGTGGCAAAGATATTCTCCCACTCTGTAGGCTCTCTCTTCACATTACTGATAGTTTCCTTTGCTGAGAGAAAGCTTTTTAGTTTGAATCTATCCCAGTTGTTGATTCTAGCTTTTATTTCTTGTGCTATGGGAGTCCTGTTAAAGAAGTCTGATCCTAATCCAACAAGTTGAAGGTTTGGACCTACTTTTTCTTCTATAAGATGCAGGGTCTCTGGTCTGATTCCGAGGTCCTTGATCCATTTTGAGTTGAGTTTGTGCAGGGTGAGAGATAGGGGTTTAATTTCATTCTGTTGCATATGGTTTTCCAGTTTTCCCAGCACCATTTGTTGAAGAGGCTATCTTTTCTCCATTGCATATTTTTGGCACCTTTGTCTAGTATGAGAAAATTGTATTTACTTGGGTTTGTGTCCATGTCCTCTATTCTGTACCATTGATCTACCTGTCTATTTTGGTACCAATACCATGCCGTTTTTGTTACTATTGCTTTGTAATAGAGTTGAAGATCTGGTATTGCGATACCCCCTGCTTTGCTCTTTCTACTGAGGATTGCTTTAGCTATTCTGGGTTTCTTATTCTTCCAGATGAATTTCATAATTGCTTGCTCTATTTCTGTAAGGTACATCATTGGGATTTTAATTGGAATTGCACTGAATCTGTATAGCCCTTTTGGTAGTATGGCCATTTTGACAATATTAATTCTGCCTATCCAAGAACTTGGGGGATCTTTCCATCTTCTAAGGTTTTCTTTAATTTCTTTCTTTAGTGTTCTGTAGTTCTCATTGTAGAGGTCTTTCACCTCTTTTGTGAGATTGATTCCCAAGTATTTTATTTTTTTGGGATTGTGATTTTTCTTGAAACTTTGTATGTCTTGATTTTTTTTTAAGGTGAGCATCTTATGTAGGATGTTAGAGACTGAGGTAAATAATTTTTAGACCTAGTAACAGGTACCACATACTTCATTCTGCTGGGTATTTAGAACAGAGTTTTGAGTCAGCCTGATTGTGTCTATCCTCCATATACCCACAGGCTTTAAGTTCCTGTAATAATTCCTTATGTTTATGGTGAGAGTTGGTTTTACAGAGCAATGTCTTTTTGACTCTGGTCTTTAGGTCTTCTCTTTATACTTTTTTCCTTAGGTATTCTCTAATGCTCTTCTTCCTTTGTCCCCTTTCAAGAATATTCATGTTACTTGAAATTATTTGTTTAGTATTGTGGGGAATTGGGAACATGACTTTTTCTGGTTTTCTGCTTAATCTCAAGTCTCAGTTATTTTGCCCCTGGATGTTAGAGACATCATCTGATGATCTTTTGCTTCTCTCCTTATGTAGTTCTGGGCCCAGTGCATACATTTCCCCTCCCTTTAAGAGTATATTTTTTCTTGTTTCCTTCTCCTAGGTGCAGATAGTTTCCTCCAACATCCTAAGGGTGACAAAGTTTGCTGCCTTTCCCCCAGAGAATAAGGCATTTTTTTTCCTAGAGGAGATGGGGATAATTCATGGGAGATATCTCTTCTGCATGGCTGATGTTCCTTTCTCTAAGGTCTGCACCTACGTGGATTCCTTCTTAAGGCTCTTTCCAGTCTGTTCTTCAAGAACCCAGTGGGGTTCATGGAGAAAGACGCTGGAAGAGATTGCAGTTCCTCCAATTTCTGAGGCTCTTGGAGGATTCACACTGTTCTATCAGCCTAACCTTTTACCTTTGCTAGTTTACGAATATTTCTAGCTGAACTCTTCTTACTGATTTTCAGTAAACTTACCCAAAATAAGTGAGTGCTCACATCCCTCTTCCTGCAGTGACCATATCTCTTCATGTATGGGGCAAAACTGTTGTTATGCAAACTCAGCTCTCTAAAGTGTAGGAAATAATCCATGGATTTGAAGTTAGTTGGACCCCTTTATTGTTTTCACTATGGTTGTGATGTTTCTTGCTTTCCCAGAGTGGAAGCTAGCTTCTGATTGATGAAGTTCTTGGTTTTCTTGAATCCAGACCTGTCTGGCCCTCCAGACTCCTGTAGTTATTCACATTCTGGAGTGTGTAGAAGTCTTCCTTCTGTGACTTTTAATATTAGAGTGTTCTACTGTTCTTTGAAAGTAAGTACATGTTGACTGTTTGGGGGTACTCCCATTTTCAAGAATTCAGATGCAATCACTTATTCCTTCTGCTTCCACTTAGAATTAGGTACCATATTCTCTCATACCTATTAGTGAATTTTCCCCATCTGTTCATATTTGGCTTCATTGAGGTACCTAGTCACCTAGTTTTTTTGTAAATGTTGTTTATGCCTTTAAAAATATTCAAGCATTCTATCCATCTTAAAAATAGGTGATTCAGAGAGATTCAAAATCCTGATGGCATTACTGCCACTTCTCATCCCAAAATCTTCCCTTCATTATTTGAAAGATATTTTTGGTGGTGTAAAATTCAGTTTGAAAGATGCTTTCTTGATTTTCTGGTTAATGTAGCTGCATAATTCTGTAACTATCTTGAGGGGGAAACTTGAGCTCAGTCTCTGCTTCACTCATCACCAGAATCCTCATTCCTCAAGTCTCTAATATCTCCATCTCTAAGACACTACCCAAAGCTCTGTTGGCTTCTCTCCTCGTAGTAGAGGCCCTCAATCCAGGCCCTCTCTCATATCCCTACCCCCTTGCCTGATGGCAAGAAACAGCAAATATCCCAGAGGAAAAAGTTGCTGCAGAATATCCTCTTTCATGTTTGCCTCATCTTTGCTTTAATGTGTTCAATCAGATGTTGTAAAATTTTACCTGGTTTTCCTGGTTATTTTAAGTGGAAGGATTAGTCTTATATAAAAGTACTCCATCATATTCATAATTAGAAATATACCTATATAATAGGTATTTGATAATTAAAGCTATTTTTAGGGAACTTTAGAAACTACTGAATTAGGGAGACAGTTTTTATTCTATTTAATTTTTTTAAATTATAGATGGACATGATACCTTTACTTTATCTATCTGTTTTTACATCATACTGAGGATCAAACCCAGAGCTTCACAAGTAAGTACTAGGCAAGTGCTCTACCACTGAGCTACAACCACAGCCCCAGTAGGGAGACATTTTAAGAAAGTCCTTTTCAGATAAATTCATCACTGCTCTTTAGGAAAAATATTCTGAAAGATCAACAAATATAACTGAAACTGAGGGAGGCTTATATCACTGCATCATTTCCCTGAACTCTGTTTTAGTGTGGAAAAGGTAAAGAATTATGTAAGTTAATATTAGATTTATTAGGCTTGAAAACTAGTTCCTCCTAGATATAGCAAAGATGATAATTAGTCATCTTTTATGTACTTTTAGAGTTGGAATGAATGAAGTACTACTAACCTCTGGTCATTTTGAAGTTTACAGTAGGGTTGCTGTTTACATTACTTCCTCTTGGTAGGCTAATTGTTCTAGTAAAACATAAATAATCATCTGTCTGTTTTGAGGTACTGATACATGTTCACTGGCAATAAAGCACAGGAGAAATGTTCCTCTTTGGATGTGGACAATTCTGAAATGAGACATTTACCAGGGAAGATGAAGTCCCTTGAGAGTAGAATTTGCTCTACTGGTTATCATGTTTTCTACTATAGTGCCAAAGACCCTTGACTATATATTCAACAAGTGTGTAGTTTTTTTCCAGACAAGATTATATTGTATTTTCTGCAAGGTCTGCATCCTGGAGGCTGTCCAGGTAGGGTGATAGAACTGCAGATAAAACTGAGAACCATCCTCTGTTCATAAGCCCTCTATCATCATGAAAGGGAATGCTTGGCTCTCAGCTATACTACTCACCAGCTGTGTGATCTGACCACTCACCTCTTTGTACATAAATTGCCTCAACTCTAAAATCAACCCAATGGCTATGACTATATAAGGCAGTTGGGAGAATCAACTGCAATGAGGTAGGGAAAGTCAATGGAAAAATTCAAAGTGCAGAATACCAGTTAGGGATCAATACAATCACTGTTTCATTCCCTCTAATGCACCTGAGTCCCAGGGTTGGAAGTGGTCTAATCTCTCATATCATACAATGCAGTTATCTTTTCAGTATCTCATGCAGGGGTTTTTACCTTCTGCATGAAGATTTCTTTCAGGGAAGAAGTGTATTTGGCTCACAGTTCTGGAGGCTGGGAAATGCAAAGGCATGATGGCTGGCATCTGGAACGCCATGTCATAACATGACAGCAGGTGAAAAGGTGAGAAAAAGTCATAAAGAGAGCAGAGGAAGTCAAATTTCACTTTTATCACAGCCCACTTTTTTGAAAGCTAATCCACAAAAATCCCATGGGCACTAAATCCCATTCATGAGAGTGCCACCTTATGACCAAACTTCTCCCAAAGGTTCCACCTCCTAATACATTGGAGGTTAGGATTTCAATATATGAATCTGGGGGAGAACAGTCTCATTCAGTCCATAACAGATCCCATCATGTAATCCTTTTAGAATGTCTTAGACTCTATTTTGATATATTTATACAAGCATGAAATACATATTATTCTCTAACTAAAAAGAACAAATAAAAATTAAAAATGACTTAGATTCTTTCTTAGTCTACTTGGGATGGAGTTCTTTCTCAGCCTGGAGGCAAAGCAGTAGCCTGGATGATCTGTCACCTTCCTTTTGGTCCATGACTCTGGCAACATGTTGAACTCTTCTTTCTAGTTAAGAGTTTCTGTCTAATGTTGGAATTCTCCATTGACTCCTGCTTGAAGTTGACATCTTAGAGACTGTTGCAATAAAAGAATTCTATCAAAATATTTGCTGAATTGTGATTACAAACAAAATAGTTTGTGGGGACAAAATGTTGTCCTTATAAGAGAGCCTTATGTTTCTTTTCCAGCCTCGCCTCCCAGCACTTTCCTTCTAATCTCTCTGCAGAAAGCAACATTTCAACCAAGAACCAAGTAGAAATTGTGACATTTTCTCAACATCCTGAGCTTCCATTTCTACCTCAGAAGGGACTCCTTTGTTTTCAGAAGCTAAAGGAAATCTTGTAATCCAGTTACTTTCCAAGGTCAATTCTATTTGAATGTTGGATATATACCTTCCCAAGCATTGTGATCTCCAAATGTAAGTTAAGTAACAAAATTTTCTTTGTGTGGTCTGAAAAAAATCTATGTCTCTGGATATCAAGTAATATGATTGTGTCTCATTTTGTTGGTAATATTTAGGATGTTTACTAACTTAAGGATGTTTTAGAGTTATAGTTAAATTGCTTTATGTGGGTTATACATATTTCCTTTATTTTTGGGAAAACAAAGTTCTTTGTGTATATTATGAGCTTTCATAATATCCAGGCTGGGAGATTTGGGAGAAAGTAGGCACATTCTTAGTTTCCATTTTTTAGGTGGAAACAATAAAGCACAGAGAGATGAACACATTAGTGAAGACTGTATCTCAACTTCATCTTTGGGACATTCCAGGGTATCTCACAAGATTTCAAAATGCCTCACAAAATTGCTCTAAAACTCTCACAGTCAAGTTCATTTTAATTACCTTAAATTTATTTTGAAAAGTTATACCATTGGGGGATAGAGTGGGTGAATTTTATAAGCACATACAAAAGATGATTTGGGGTAGAACTAATGAAATGTCAAAACTCCAGGTTGAGAAAGCAGTGGACTAGTCAGTATCAGAACAAGCATTGAAGTAACACTGGTGAGGTGCTGAGAAGGATGAACTTCTGACTCATCCTCCATGGATCTGTTTTTCCAAAGCCAGCACCTTGTACAAAAGCATGTTTGATGATACTTTTCTTTTGGGCAGGGGTGTAAAACACTTGTGAATGATTCTAACAACTTTTGTGGGTGATCTGGTTTTTTTTCACTGCTAGAGATGAAAAATATATTAACACTTGAATAATGAGAAGTTTAGTTTGCTTGGAGTACAGGTCATAGTGGTAGGTTTATGTCAAATATATTTGGAAAGGTAGTTTGGGGACCATATTTTTGAGGACTTTTAATGCTATACTGAGGTGTTCAACTTTATTCAATAGACAATATGGATACATTGAAGACTTTTGTGCAGGGGTTAGAGGATAAATATAAAATAACCAGAGTTAGGTACAAGCAAAGACAGAGAAGTCAGTCAGGAACTTGCAACAGTTGGATGTGCTATGGAAATTGTAAAACTTCATTAGGAACTCTCTTATTCACTAGTGTTTAAGAGCAGGCCAAGTGTGACCTCTTGAATCCTACAGACTATTTATGCTGCCTACTAACTCTCCTGGATCAACTAAATAAGAAGGAAGGGAGAAGAAATCCTTTGCCTTGCCTTTAAAAGGCAATGAATGGTTCAGAATGGACTTCTCAAGCTGTGTGTCAAACCTTTGACATCATCAAGTCTATGTGGTTCCATGAAATTCTAGGTCCAGACTGACTATCTTCAGTGTATTGCGTGGACCACAAACATCCTTTCAATTAGAGCAATTCAGAGACCTGTAACCCACACATGCATTCAGATCTGCTACATGTGAGCAAAAACAGTGGGGCCTTATTCCATTCTGTTAGAGAAATGGAGGAATTTTCCTATACTCAGTTCAACAATCACTATCTAACATATATTTGAAAGGAAAAGACAAGGGTTGTGCCATTTCAACCTGGGTTTTTCTGCCATGAAAGCTTTTTTTTCCTAGCTGGGTAGAGTGGTGCATGCTTGTGATCCCAGTGACTTAGGAGACTGAGGCAGAGGATTGCAGGTTTGAGACCAGCCTGGGCAATTTAGTGAGCCCTGTCTCAAAAATTAAAAAAAAAATAAAAACATATAAAAAGGGGGATGGGGTAATTCAGTGGCAAATCTCCATGTGTTCAATATGCAGTACCAAAAGAAAAAGCATTTTTCATCAAAGAAGATTAGCCAGTGCCTTGGGACCCCTAGAAAATATTTAAATAATTAGTTTTCTTTATGAAAAAAGTTGTTTTTACATACCTTTCATTATATGAATTTTAGCAAAAGAGATTTCTTCCACATTTTTCTTGTAATAGACAAATGCATTCATCTTCACATGAAATAAGAGAAATAATGCTGAAAAATGGCAAAATAATTTCAAAATTAATGGTAATACCACAGCATCCATGGGAACCTGGAGTAAGTACCATGAAGGTTGATTCAGAATTCATCTGTAAGTCCTTTGCAATGAAATGGAACGTGGCCTCTCAGTTTGAAACATGCAAACCTGTTGCATCACAGGTAAGTTTATATATTCATGCCATATTGACCTTGCTTCTGCCATATCCTTACGCAGACAATTTGCTCCGTCCCCATCACTCCATTTGTTGTAATGGTTTGTGTATTCTCTTTCCAAAGATCTATTTGAAACAGGTTTTATTGTTCTGACCTTCCCATCACTGCCTATGCCAACCCCATTCCACTAGATGGCACTCTTATCCATGAGATTTATTGCCACTGTGCATACTTAAAGTAGACAAGTAGTGGTATGGGTTGTGCTTTCCTGAGATGATGAAATGCTTCTGTGTTGCTGATATCCATGTCTATCTACTCCTAAGTCAGGCATGAAGACACTGTTTCACTACCTGCCTTCTTTTCAAATTCTCATAAATGTTTATTGAATACGTAGTCTATGTAAGGTTCTAGGGTAGGCACAGAAGCAAGATTTGAGCCAAAGGCCTGGCACTCCAAGGGATGACAGTCCAGATGATGAAAGAGCTAAAGAAGATGTCTGTGTCAAAGAAGAGACTATTTCTTATCAGAGGCTCCACATGACTTGAGGCTCTAAAGGTTTAGGGGTCCATGATCCTAATTTGTGAGGCTGTTGGCACGGGGTGAGGGGCCACCTGGCATGCTGTGAATGAAGAGACCAATATCATTGCACTGTTTCATTGGCAGTCCCCTGATGCGCAGCCCTGGAGACTAGGAGAAGAAAATAGTGACCATGAATGCTCCTTCCTAGTTCCTTCCAGGAACTATGTTCTCCCATAGTGACAGACACAGGTCAAGTGTGCCTTCCCACCTCCAACAACAAGGAGTAGAAATATTTATAGGTCCTTAATTTTGTTTTACATTTTTGGAAAATAGCAAGATATATTTTTAAAAAATCACACCCATAACTAATCATTACCTGGGTTTCTGTCAACAGGAATTAACAATTCTTAACCTCTGGATATGTTGATTTCCAGATTTTTCTGTTTAAACTTTAAACAAAATTACACAGATTTATTATATACCTATTTATGCATGTTTATTGTATTGTTATGTTGCTCTTTCTTCAGTTTGTTTTAGTCTGTGTTCTATCATTCATCCAAAACCAATTCTTGGATTTAGTTATGCGGTACCAGAATGCTCTGATATAAATGCCTTATAGCACAATGGCAGCAGAAAGAATTTTTTTTTTGTCTTTTCTCTCTCCTTGCTCCTGAAATGCACACTTCAGTTTTAATTTTTTCTTGAGTTTAAAAGTATATTGTAGAAAATATGTAAAATTTGGGAAGATGAAAACAATCAAATCACCTGTGATCCTACTGCTCAGAGAGAGAACCACAGTTGATGCTCATTTGGGTACATTTACCTCTGTTGTTTTCGTCCATATTTTAAAAGTTAACTTTGTATCAAATCTATTATTCTATAATCCGTATTTTCACTTACTTTTTTGCTCTTTGTATGTTTTGGTATTTCATGATGGTTAAAGAGTATAAACTTTTTTTAAAAAAATTTTTAGTTGTAGATGGACAGAATGTCTTGTTTATTTTATGTGGTGCTGAGGATTGAACCCAGTGCCTTACACATGCTAGGTAAGCACTCTATCACTGAGCCACAACCCCAGCCCCAAGAGTATAAATATTAAAATACATTCTTTATTGTATTTTTCTTTAACATGTAATACATGTTTATTATAGAACATGTAGAAAACAGATATACAAAAAGGAGAATATCAAAGTCCCTTTTGGAGTTAACCTCTATTGACATCTTGTCATAACCACCCAGTCATCTTTTCTCTATCTTCTACATGCTCTTTCATAAGCTTTTTACTTAATGTATTCTGAACTTCCTTTTGTCATTCATTTACATAAACTTTCAGTGGTTGCATTCATTTCATTGCATGAAATTATTTCTTTTTTTTAAACAATCTTCTACTATTCGACTACTAGGTTATTTTCTGATTTTCCCTAAAATAAACAACACAGGTGAGTATTCTGTGGCTAAGTCCTTGAAGAAACTGTTGTTTCCTTCGAATGGTTTCCTATGTATGTAGTTGTTCCTTCAACTACATACATAGGAAACCATTCGAAGGAAACAACTAATTTTCTGTTCTGACTTAGGGTTTTCCCTTAATTTTGTAAGGAATTATTACATAATTTAAAAATACAAATTCCTTGACATTCCTACAGATTTTTTTTCCATTGACTAATTGTCGTGATGAACATGTCTAGCTCTTCTAATATCGAACTGTACACCTGGAAGAATCCCTCATTGCTTATGGTATCTTGCTGAATTTGGTTTGCTAGCATTTCATTTAGGATTTTTACATCCATATTTGTGACAGTCATCTTACTTTTCTTTCTGTGTTTGTTTATGTGTGTGTTCATCAGGATAACTTTCGTTTTACAAAATGAATGGAGCTTATTTGCTTCTTTTGCTCTGTACTGGAAACCACTTTTATAGCATGGAAATCATCTGTTCCTTAAAAGTTAGAAAGAACTTGCTCATAAAACTGTCTAGGTATTGTAATAATCATTGGAAGATATATTCTTTAACAGACCATTTTTTCAATGTTTTTGACTTTATGATTCCAGTTTGCTAATTTTCCTATAAAGTTGTCCATTTTTGAGATTTTCAAATTTGTTAGCCTTTTACTATGTTATTTAGGTGTAACATGCATCATACAAATCACCCATTCAAGGTGATTTTTAGTATATTCACAGAGCTCTACAACCATCACCACAATCACTGCAATAAATTTTACCATGTTTTCAAAACCCCAGAAAGAAATCCCAGACCCATTAGCAATCACCCTCCATTTCCCTTACTTTGCTCCAGTCCTCAAGAACCATTAATCTATGCTGTGTTCATAAATTTGCCTATTCTAGATATGTCATATAAATGGAATTACATACTGTGGGCTTTTGTGACTGGTTTATTCCATTTAGCATAATGTTTTCAGGATTCATCAATGTTGTAGTGCATATAAAAGTACCTCATTCTCTCTTTTTAAAAGTTTTTGTTTTTAATTGGTAGACAAATTTTAGAACAGTATTGAGTATACAAATGCTCAAGCAGATAGTACAGCGAGTTCCCATATCCTCCCTCTCACTCCTAACCATCCTTTTTCCTACTAACATCCTGCACTGGTGTGGTACATTTGTTTCAATTAATGAACTAATACTGATACATGATAATTAACTAAAGTTCACCGTTTATAGTATATGCTTTACCATTGAGCCACATCCCAACCCTTTTTATTTATTTATTTATTTTTAGTTTTTATTCCCTGAGGCTGGCCTTGAACTTGTGATCCTCTTACCTCAGTGTCCTGAGTCACCGAGATGACAGGACTGCGCTGCCACACCCAGCCCGGCATGACTTTCTTCATCTCTTACTATCTTGGTTCTCCTACCTCTGATCATCTTATGGCAAGTTATTTTTACCACACCTTAAATGACCTACCACTTTTTTATCATCCTCTTTTGCAATAAATATATATCTTCTCCCTTGGTTATTTTTCTGTAATCACGGATTTGAACTATTACTTACACATTTATTAACTTCCTTATGTATATTTATTTCAAGTCCTGAAAATACTGAGAATTTCAGGCATATCTGTTCAACTCTCTGTAGGATGTCTTCGTTTCACAGACTTACCAAATTCAGTCTGTTCAACCTGAAAACTTTCTGCCCAGCTGCCTGCAAACTTGCTCCTCCTTTTCTAGTTGATGGCAACAGCATCTGACTGGAGTTTTCATGACAGAAATCTGACCATCATTTCTCCTCCTTCCCTCTGCCCAAAAGTCAAACACTCATCAAGTCAATTCTATATTTATTCCCATGCTGTTTTGGTCCAAACTTTTACATCTCATTTAGACTATTTTAATGATCTCCAATCTTGTCTTCCTATGTCTTTTCTCTTACCATGACCAAACAACCCCCTTCAGCGCAATTCACTGACACAATGTTATTTTCCAAACTAAAAATTTAGTTATGATATTTCACTGCAAAGAACAAATAACAACAACAACAAGATGAAACAAAAACTATTTTTAGTCTCTCTGGTGGCTTCTCTAAATGACATAACCTTCTTAGCTTGGTATATTGATCTGTTTTCTTCCTACTTCTTCAGCTTCTTCTCGCATCACTCCCTTATCCCCACCTTTTCTCAGCCTCCAGCATTATTCTTCTGTGTCTTTTAACATGTTTCTTCTACTCAGACTTTGCTTTCTGCCTTGTCTGAGTAGTGAACCACTCTCTTTGGGAGGGGCACTGGGGATTGAACTCAGGGGCACTCAACCACTGAGTCACATCCCCAGCCCTGTTTTACATTTTATTTGGAGACAGGGTCTCACTGAGTTGTTAGGGTCCCACTAAGTTGCTAAGGCTGACTTTGAACTTGTGAACCTCCTACCTCAGCCTCCAGAGCTGCTGGTATTACAGGTGTGTGCCATGGTGCCTGGCTCAGTGAACCACTCTTTATCCTTCAAAACATTTTTCCTCTTCTCTAGAAAGCTGTTTTCAGGTTTCCAAGCAAAATGAACTACATCCACCACTGGGATTCTTTTGTATTTTATACAATGACATTGCAACTCTTTTGTTTATATGTCCATGTTCTCTACTAGTCTGTGAGCCCTTCAATGACACTGTGCTAGTTTTTCAGCAGTGTAGTAGGTGCTCAGTAAATATTTACTGAATTAATGATTCAGATGTCCCATAGACCGAATTGTGATCCCTGAAAATTTAGCTATTTGGCATTGAGTGTGGAAATACCTTGATAATGCATCTGTTGTTTTTTACCCTAATCAAAGAACTGCAAACTTTGATATTTCAAGGAGATCACCCATATGATCAACTGGCTAGAATCCAGAGGGGATGACTGATAGGAACCTGCTTCAGTGAATATGGATCTGTGTATATTCTGAGAGTTCTGTATGTAAAGAACATTCTTCTGCCCCTCCTTGACTGGCTCTTGTCAAGAATTCTAGTAATTTCTCTGCCTAGGAGTTACTTCTGAATGAATAAGGGATTGATTCCTTTAGAAGGGTGGGTGTGATGTTACATGGAAATATTGCTAGATGCCTATAGAGCTTGAGGTTCTGATATAACTACCTGTGAACTCAATTTGCCCAACTGGATGAGCAACTCTATGGTAGAGTAGGAGCCTAGAACAGGCTCAAGTACCTCTAGTCTAAGGTCTTTGGAGAGTTTATGGTCTCTAGGCCTATAGGACATAAGCCCTCAGAGAATGGTAGAGAATGGTTTATAACTACGCTAGGCCTACATACCCTAGGCATGGCAAATCTACTTGGCTCTGAGGGCTGACCTTTAAGATGTCTTGTTGCTCTTGAGGGTGACCTCTTCAGGAAAATCTCAGGAGACTCAATACTTACCTGAGGTAAATATGGATGAATCTTAGGAACTCAGATCGTTTATAACAGTTTAGCCTGCTCCACTAGGCTCCATGCCCTTTACCAGGGCAACCTGAACATAGGTTAGGAAAGAAGTTAGGTTGAGAGAAGAACTGGGGCTCAGAGACCTTTCCTCATTGGTGATTAGCTGTGAAGCTTTTGTCTTTGAGAAATTTGAACTGCCCTGTTAGACTGGGTTTTCACTATTTTACACTTTCCCAGAATGCACTTCTAATATCAGCTAGGCCATTGCACTTCCTATTGAATTCAGTTGCCTTCTTACTCTGATACCTTGGTGAGCTTAATGGAGGCTAAAGCTTAGTAGACTTTGGTTTTATGGAGTGAAATTGTTATTTATGATTCAGAGAGACTAAGAAGAAGCTAAAATGACAGAAATAACTTTGCAACACAGTATAACAATTTGCAGAAGTCCTCACATGCATTGATTGATTGATTGTTCAATACTCACACCACCAGTGCCTATCCTTTAGTATACATTCATATGTTCATTCTATGAATGAACATGGGGCTTTATTGTACCTGTTTTATAGATTGAGCTACTGAGGACCAAGCAAGTGAATTGTGTGTCTTGAAATTCAAGTCTACATTTTATCAAATGTAGAGTCTACACTTGAAATCTGGGTCATTTTAGGTCAGCATTAACTGAGTGCCTGTTAAGTGACAGGTACTTGCCTGTGATTAACAATATATTCCTTGGTTTTGAGAGATTGTAAGCTTTTTTTGAGTGTCAGACACATAAACACATAATTTCAACAAAATATGCTAAACATTGGTGGAACCTGCTGTCTATGGATTGAAACCTCTGAAACTGTGAGCCCCCAAATAAACTTTTCCTCCTCTATAGTTGTGCTGGTCAACTCATTTAGTCAAAGCAGCAGAAAAAGCTGACTAAAACAGAAATTGGTACAGAGAAGTGGGATCATTGATGTGACTAACCTGACCATATGATTCAGAAGCTTTTGGAGCTTTTTGGCATTGGTTGGAGAAATTTTGAGATGTATAGCAGTGCAATCTGGAAATGCTTTAGATTGTTGTAAGCAGAGCTTAATGGCTGATTCTGGTGGAAGCTCAGAAGGCCAGAATGCCAATAGGACTGTGGACAGTGAAGGCAGGGCTCAAGAGGGTTCAGAGGAAAAGGAGGACACTATTGGTAATCAAACTAGAGGCCATTCATGTTATGTTCTGACTGAGAAGTTGTCTGCATTTTGCGGGTGTCCTGAGACTTTCTGTGTGACTGATTTTAAAAGTGACAGACTTCATAATATGGCAGAAGAAATTTCTAAGAACCTTAGCTTAGGAAGTGGCATGGATATTGCTGGCAGCTTTTAGCCAAATTTATTGTGATATTCAAGAACAGAAAGCAGAGCAGAAAGACTTCAAAAACTTGAAAGGCAGGGGTAAAACTGGGGCTAAGTGCACTTATTAAAGACATTACTGCCCTGAAAGAAATGCTAAAAACTTTGCTCAGAGACAATGATAAAGATGACTTGAGGGCATCTCAGGAATTGGCAAGATCATATCCATCTCAGACTCAAGGAAGTAAAAGTAAAAATTCTATTGAGAAGAGACCAGTGGGGGTACCTTTCTTGCACAAGGGGGCCTAGGAAGTTTTATCAACTTGCTTAGCCACCCAGACACTAAGACTGTTGCAACAAGGGTCCCTGGAGGTTTGGCTACTGTTGGAGATAGTGGAAGATCTTGGTGTCAACCACGTGGTTCTGCAAGAATGCAGGAAGCTGGAGTTAGGCGGTCATGGAGGCTTCTGCCAATATTTCAGAGGAAGGCCTGGAAGACCAGGCAAAGTGCAGCAGAGTCGCCCCTGAGAAATCAAGTGTGGAGATGTGAGGAGAAGCTGAAGCTGCACTGGAGACCCCCGAGATTAAGAAATGCCAGTACTGTGGAACATGTGCTGAGGAAAGCTGCAGGGATTTAGCTGAGACAAGCCAATGGAAAGGCCATTTAGGCTGTAATCAACCAAGCCACAAGGTTGTAGCTACACAAAGCCCTTTAGACAGAACATCACCATGCCATGTGCCCCAGATGCTGGATATGGAACTACAGGACTTGTTTGCCCAACTGGATTTCAGTCTTGCTTTGGCCCCATCCTTTATTTCTATGTCCCTATTTCTGTGAATGGAAATGGAAATGTTTACTCTGTACCTTTATATATTGGATACTTGTAAATTGCTTTTGATTTTCATAGGAGCTCATGATGTAAGCTTGCCCTGAGTCTCAGAGGAGACTTTGGACTTGAACACTTGGAGAATCTTGAACTATTGAGGTTATGGGGACTCTTGGAAATGGAAAAAATGTATTTTGCATTGTGAGATGAGTGTGAGCTTTTGGAGGCCAGGCAGAATGTTATGGTTTGGATGTGAAATGTCCCCTGAAAGGTTATGTGTGAGACAATGCAAGAAGGCTCAGAGAGCAAATGATTGGGTTGTGAGAGCCTTAACCTGATCAGTGAATTAATCATCTGATAGGATTGAGTGGTAACTGAAGGCAGGTGGGGTGTGGCTGGAGGAGGTGGGGAATTGGGGACGTGGCTTTGGGGTATATATTTGTATCTAGCAAGTGATGATCTCTCTCTGCTGCTTGATCATCATGTGGGCTGCTTCCCTCCACCACACTCCTCCTATCATGTTCAGCCTCACCTCCAGCCCTGAGGAATAGCATCTACCGTCTATGGATTGATACCTCTGAAACTGTAAGTCCAAATAAACCTTTCCTCCTCTGCAATTGTTCTTGTCAGGTCTTTTATTCCAAGCAATGAAAGAATTGAATAAAACAGATGGCATGATAAAGAATTTTGTATGATATGGGATCACAGAGGAGGGGTGCCTAATGCAGTTTGATGAGGTCATAAATGGCTTCCTGAAGAAATGACAACTCGGTTAAGTTTTGAAGTTTCAGTGACAGTTAGTCAAGGGTAGAGAAAATATTCTAGGCTAAGAAGTCAGCATTAGTGAAGGAACAGAAGTGTGAGTAAACATTTATGTTTCTAGGATTGCTAGAACATTGTCAAGGTGAAAGTATCAGGAATGATGACTGGAGAGGATTCAGATTATTGAGGGTATAAACTTGGTCTTATACATCCCTAGTTCCCAAACATTACTGAATCATCCAAATCACATGAGGAATTTCAACATTTTCTTAATCAGCTAAGCCTGAGAATCACATCTGGCAGCAATAGGAAGCCTTGGAAGATTGATAACAAAGGAGGGAAATAGATTGCCATATTGGATTATTCTGATGGTAATCTACATGGAGAGGGATAAGTTTGAGAGGAATGCTAGTGGAGGTAGGGAGAACATTTAGGAGGCAGTTGAATTTGTCTTGAGATATGGTAGACTGCAAAAGGCAATATCAGTGAGGATGGAGAGTAAGAGGCAGATACAAAGATATTTCAAAGCAATGAAATCCTTATGATGTTGTGGGTAGGGTCAATAAAGAAGAGAAAAGTCTAGAATAATTTTTCAAGGTTTCTGGTATGGCTATCTGAGTAGAGGGTGGTATTTCTAACGAAGATCAGGAATAGACAGTTGATTAGATAATGGCAAACAATGGATAAATTCAGCTTGAAGTCTGCAGAATGTAAGGTGCTGTGGGATTTCCACATGGGACATGCCCATTTTCTTTCAGAAATCTGGATAAGTGTGTGGACTGGAGTTGCTGGTGTGAGTCCCTCTGTATGGGGGTTTAAACCCAAGTGAATAGTAGAGATCTCTCAGGGAGGGCATGTAGAGAACGAAACTTCTATTGTTTTACCATTTTCACCTTAAAGGACTGTTCTTCTGGAGAAGAAGCAGCTTTTTTCCTCCTGGTCTCTTAATGTGTGAGTGAGGCAAGGTGGGGTTGTGAAAATAGCATAAAAGGTGGAGTGGGAGCACCTGGCTCCAGCCTTGCCCTTGCCACTTCACCGCTCACCAACTCTGGGTAGCTCCTGCACCTCTATCAGCCTCTGTGTCTTCTTCATCCATAAAGCAAACATGGCAGGAATATCTGCTTCACAGGATTATTGAGATGGTCCAATGAGAACATGCATATGAAAAGTGCTATGTAAAGAGACACAGAAACATTATGGGTTTTTCCCCCCTAGAAACTTGGATCAATATGTAAGAATCACAGGGAGGTGGAATTTGGCCCAATGAAGAACAGACTGTCTGATTCTCTCCTGTTGGATGACGGGAAGGGCATTGAAAGATGGAATGTTCTGAGGCTCATCAGGTCTCTAACTAGAAGCCAGGTTACTGGGGGTTTTGCTGCTAAGGGTTGGATCACCCTGCATGACCTCCAAGCTCCCATTCATGACTTCAATATCGCTTCAGTCACAAGGATACTTCTTTACCTATTTTCTGAAATTGTTTGCATCAATAAGTTTTTTATTTAAAAGCAATAGAGGTACATGGGTTTTTTTCTTTTAAATTTCTTGAAACCCTGGACATTTTAGTTCGTAATTAGAAAGTTGGTTTTTATACCCCCAATAATAAGGCAAATGCTTCAAGTCTTAACACATCAGGCATTTATACATATTTTCTAAGTGCTCTTAAATGAGATTCAGTGGATGTGCAAATGTGGGAGTCTGCGGAATGCAGTTAGGCCTCTCTAAAGGACAAAGAGGAGACATGGACATTCTATTGTTGTAACAATGCTCAATTATAGATTATAATAATCACTTATTATTTTAAGCAGAAATGATATTATAAGCAGCTAACAAAATATTGCCAAGTAGAGATTTTGATTGATGTTTCAAATGAGTAGGTAAAGACCATTTGAAATCAGCACTCTAATTATTTATATGCAAATGAGTGTTAGCTTAGAAAGTTTGTTCTCTGAACTGGGTTAAACATCCCCTAGGAGCTCATGTTTACACTCTTAATTTACTCAGAAACATGTTGTTGTTGTCTTTTTTAATAGACTGAAGAAAAGTAAAATTTGCCAGCCCATGATTGAATTATCATAAATTTTAAAGTGATATGGATTGAATTATATTTTTCTGTACTTATTTGAATGCTAGTTACTAGTCTACCACTCCTTTGCTAAATAAGTCTGAATTTTCTTACTTTCTCTATTCAGAGATTATTTCTCTAAATGAAATATCTCCACTCATGCCATTGATGAGGAATTATCTTTAAGATTATTGAGGTGAATTTCTGTTATTATTTAAAAATCATTGTAACAATTGCCCCTAATAGTAGTAATTTCATTCTTTGAAAATATTCTCCTGGGGAAAAGTTACTATAAACAATGTAGAGGTGAACAATTTTGAAAAAGTAAGATAGGAGAAAATACATTCTATCCTAATTGTGGTTGGAACCTAATTTCATCTTCCTGATGATTTAGTTGCCCCTTCAAGACCTTGCAAGACCTGTTCAATATTTAATTATCTTTTCCCACTAAACTATAGCTATGACACAGAGTAGCTGATATTTGAAAGAGTAAAAATATCAACATGCTCTTATTTCCCCAACCTCACTTCTCATCCCCGATCCTTATCTACAGGAACTGGTAGACCAAGAGAGGGGATACTCTGGATGCAGCCTGGATTTTGAATCATGGAATTATTGGGCAAGGTGGGGCAGAAGTAGCATGGAAGTTTCAAGGACAGGAACTACTGAGAAAAGAAATCAGGAGGGAGGAAAAAAAGAGCAGGACTCTAAGAGTAAACCAAAGGGAGAAGCTTAGGAGTGTTAGGTCTTGACCCAAATCACAGGAAATCGTGTCAGGGTTAGGAATAACAGATACAAGGAACAATAGGGCATAGTTCAAGTATAAGGCCATGAAACCCTGCTTAGGCCATGATATGCAACCTCTTTCTGGGCTCCTCAGTGTCTCTGTCAATGCAGTACGTGGCTAAGCTTTGATCTGACACACAGGAACGTTGAGCAGCTCAGTAAGCATCCTGTCCCATAAAAGCCTTGAAGTGTTTCTTCACTTATAACCCCACAGATCTCCTTATATCAGCATATTACTCTATAAAACTTAGTGCCTGGACTTTTTCTAGCAGCATGACTCTTGGGATGATAGAATATTCTGGAAAAGAGCTCTGCCTCAGGGCGGGGAGAGGTAGAAGCTTGAGTGTTAGTGCTGTGCCACAGCACTGAAACATTCGGGCCTCAATTTCTTCAAATATAAGATATTCTAGATGGAGGAGGCACCAATGTATAGTACACCCATCAATTGTGAGTTCTAAAGCTTAGAAAATAATTCTGTGGCTTTGAATTTGGACTTGTTTATCCTGAGCAAAATAAATACACTGTACACAATACATTTGAGCTGAACCTATAAGAACTTTGAGAGTCAAAATCAAATATAAATAGTCAAATCCTTTCCCTAGCTTGTTTATCAGAGCCAAGGGTGTTGAAGATGGTCAAATTTTTAGCATTTATGGAAACGGCAGGAAGCAAACTGAACAGGTTTCAACAGTTGTGCTTCTGAGCCTCTGCAGATGTGATAGCTTACATACTGGTATTAGACCAGAGGTTTGCTCTGTTCCTGGGACTGTGATGAAGCAGATAGACCCCTCGTGACATGTGCACCACCAACAAGCTGAAAACCTTTTGTCTTTTGCCAAATCACATATGGCTCATTTGCTGAGGGCTTCGATAAGATTAAATATCTCTTCTGGACAGTCCATCCTGTTGGTCCTGCCAATGTGGGACAAAAGACATAGGGGCTTCAATTGGACTTTAAAATGTTCATTTTTTAAAAAGCCCTTAATTATGAAACAAAAAGCCTTAATTTTAGCTTACCACAAGCAGGCTACTCATTTCTAAGTAGTTTAACAAACAAGGGAATAAAATAATAGCTGATAAGCACTGGTGAGTTCATTTGCATGCCGTCCAACACTCTAGTTGTAATACTACAATGCCACAATTTTCAGCCAAGTTACAAGCACAACAAATTAACACAATTTGTTAATTTCCATTTTAATTACACTACAAACTTTAGTACTTCTGTCTTTTGGTTTCTTGATACCAGGCATCATCTTAAAAGGAGAAAGAATGTTATGTAGCTGAATTTATGTCTATAACAAATAAAACTTCTTTTAATTTTCTTTACCCAATTGGCTAAGATTTATATGTTAATTATTCAACTGATGCTTCTTAAACATCCTGGTTGAAATACATACTGTTGGTCAGGAATCGTTCAACCACTAGCACACTTTTGTTTGCCTATAAAGAATAAATACTTAGAACTGTAAATGGGTAAACCCAGTCTTTCCATGCAATGAAATCAAAAGAACTCATGTTGAACATACAAAGGGTGGGGGACTAATTATTACTGAGATGCAAGTAAGTGATTTCTTAGGCATTTTAGTTGTCATGCTGTGGAATAATTGTGAACCCACCAGGAAGGAATTGCAAAACACAACCTACTTATCCTTTCCCCAATGGCTATATAGATTCTTTTTTCTGTCCTGTAGTTGTGCTCTCTAATCCTTAGACGAAATGTTATTTTAAGTATTGTTTCCTCAATAACAGTGTTTGACTGAAACCCTATAGATTAATGACTGTGCCCAGAGCGAGGCTTCAATATGCTAGCAAGACTTGAGGTAATCAGAATTATTAGTAATGGAATACAGAGCTCTAGCAATGTTATTTAAAGTTTTGCTTAAGTTAATATTACATCTGACTAATGTAACCATCTGTATCCAGTTCCATCAGTGATAACATAAAAATGTTAAACACCATTTCATAGACATTGAGTGCTTTGGCTTTGGTATAATTTTATGATGATGCCTTATTGTAGTACTTTATTACTATCATTTAAATATCAGCAACTGCAGCAGCAAATTTTCTAGGCATATCACAGAAACTAAGGTAATGAATTCACCAGCTTTGTGAAAAAATTCTTCCTGCTTATGAAGCATCATATGGTATGTTCCCTTGTTCAAGAATGCCCTTCAAATATGGACTTACAAGCCTTTTCAGAGATCAGTAGAGTAGAGAAAAGGGAACAGGGGTTAGGAGGAGGAGGGGGGAAAGGGAAGTACTGAGAACTGAATTAGAGTAAATTATATGCCATGCTTTTATAATTATGTTAAAATGGACCCTGATGTTATGTATAACTAAAAAGAACCAATAAAAAGAAAAAGTTAAATATGCACTGAAATAAATAAATAAAGGTACAAAATACTTTTCATATAGGTTCTCCTTTCATCCTCTAGCATACCCAAATATTTGCTGAACAGTTCTACCTGGTGATCCCCAGACATTTCACAGTTGACATTCCAACTTAAAACATATCCTCTTGCCTCTCAAATAAATTTTTCCTCCTCAGAGTCACAGTTCAGATAATGACACCATCATGCATGCTATAACCCAACTAAGAGACTTGGCATTCAATCTCTCCTTCTACCGAACTTCAGCATATAGTTCTGACAATATGTCCTGAATGTCTCTTAGATTTGTCCTTTCCTTTCTGTCTCCATGGACATAGCCTTGGGTCGGGTACACATAATCTCTTATCTAGACTACTGTGAGCACCTCCTCCTCTTCTCTGCCTCCCTGAACTTGTTCCCTGAAGACCACCTGCCTCCCCTTAAACAAGAAAATATTATTCTCTTTCCCTTGAACTTGAAGTCAATAAGGGCTGACATTGTGCAGAAGTAGCTGGAACCTTACTGAGTAAGAGATATTCAAAGATTGCAGGCGTATGATTTCCTCAAGATTTATTTCCTTTTTGTTTTTCTGCTGTGAATCCAACAGAATAAGTTATTAAAATGCTTTGAGCTTCTGAACGAAAGCACAGAATCATGCCAGCAGGAACAACATAAAGGCTTCCTTTTTTATTTTCCTCTAGTATCTATCTGTGATGGATGATGTGACCATGAATCTTCACTTAAATATGGAATCCTAAAATACCATAAAAATCCCAGAGTGACAAAGCTGGACAAAGACTGTCTGGATCTTATGTCTGAGACTGAGAGAAGGGAAGGGATTTATTTAAATCACAGAGTTAGCTGTAGAATTAGGACTCAGACATTGTTGTTCTGTATTCCTTAGTTGATCATAGGGCTTCATTTGGACGTATTATTAAGACATTTGGCAGCTCTATGACCCACTCCCCAGATCATTTTCCTTCATCAGATTAGTTTTTGCTTCTCTTGTGCTTGAGTGGTAATCAGAGAGATTAGGGAGAAATTCTGACCTTAACAAAGCAATATTTGCTCAAGTGGTGATTGTCAAATGAGGCACCTTGAAGTACCAGGGATTTCTTGGAATCACCTTGGGGACCTCTAGTATGTATTCATCATTGGGTTCCAAGTGACTAGGACCCTGAGCTGCCAACCTTATTTCAACCAGACAACTATGATTTTATATTCTATGTGGGCTTGTACTATCACTGGATTTTAAATAAGTGATTCCATGTGATAAAAATTTTGAAAACTGCTGTGCTTCAAGAATGAATTTTATGGTTGGTTACCAAGTTGAATATTCCAGTTAAACAAGATTTTGTGAGTTTGTGCTTATTTGTATTTTTACCTTTTCTTTATAATGATAAAAAGACTGGAAAATGCCTTCTGGCTTATGTGGGTTTGGTAATTAGACTACAGATTGTCTGTAACTAACTAGTGGACTAGTAATGCCTAAGACTGGAGTTTTATGGATTTTGAGCTATGTGTTAGTATGGGTAAGTCAGGTCTACCTAAATGGTCCTGCCTTCCCACTAAGACCAGGGAGTACAAGAGATGGCTTGATGGAGAGTGTATTGCCATTAAGAATCTAGATCTCCTTTCCAGCCTACTTAAATTCTAGATCTTCAGTCTTTGATGCTGACAGATGCTGAACAAGGTGGAATGTACTTTTGAGGACCAGACATTGTAGCAGATAGTATACACCATGTAACACTCCATAGAAAGGAATAATCAATATTCAAAATTGATGATATATAGCATTGTTAAGAGTTTGGGGAGTAATCTTCCAGTGTCAGGCATGAAGGGTGATGATGGGTGAGAGGTAGAGGCTTAGAAACAGGGACAGATGATTATATCCCACTTGATTGTTTTCCTTCATTCCCAAGATAGTTGGCATACTTCTGATACTCCTCCTTGGCCTTTCTTCAAAGGCCATTCCTAACTTTGGTGGCCTGGAGCAAGGGTGCAAAATACAAGCTCACTACAAATTTCCCCCCTCCTCTTCAACCTTCTGGCTCTGTCCCTCACCCCAAGGGCTTGTAGATACTAGCTTTGCTTCTCAGAATGTAGATCTCCAGTTCAGAAATCCCAGCATTACCCGTGATCATGTTAGAACTGCAGACTCTCAAACACCCCTAGGCCTGCTGAACCAGGACTTGGATTCTACCAAGATGCTAGGTAATTCATACACTCTTCAAATTATGAGAAGCACCACCAGAGGTCACGTTTTCAAGCTCCAGTACCACTGGCTGGACAGTAGCTGTCCTGTGGCCATCCCTTTGTTACCTCTTAGGGTAAGAGGGTTCAGTTCATCCTTAGGAAGGCGGAAGTAGAGAACAGGATCACATAGGTCAAAATGCAGGATCGGAGCACATGGGCAGGGAATTTCAAGTCCTAGATATTCTGACAGTAAGCTAGAAGAGGGAAGAATTGACTTTGGGTCAGCTATTCCCCTTGATCTTGTAAACTCCTTGCCTGTCGAAAAGACTTGTCTGGCTGGATTCCCAGAGCAGATGGGACTGGGAGGACTGGGGGGGGGGGGGGGGGTCTGTCCTGCAATAAAAGTGCCCTCAGCGGATGTGGGCCATGTCGCCCAGGAAGGGTGTCTTCATGCAACCAGTGCAGAGCTGGTCCATCCAGAGCGGCACCTCATACTGCAGAGGTGTGCGTCGTGGGTAGAAGGTGAAGTCCATGCGGTAGTTGAGCAGGCAGCTCAGGGAGGCCATGTAGAGGTCGGAGAAGAGCAGGAGTCACCTGGAGAAGTAGGTGGGATTGTGGAAAGTGTGGAAGATGCTCCCAAACTGAGTGTCGAAGAGAGCCTTGGTATGCACCTCAGCTCCTGCCACTCCTTCATCCAGGCAGCCAGCAACAGCCACAACTCTGCTTACTGGTAGGTCTGTCTGCGCCCCAGCAGCCCAGTGAGCACCTGCTGCCAGGTCAGCGAGTGCATGTACTGCTCTGTGTTGATGATGTGGATCTCGTGCTCCAGTTCGGGGATAATGGCACCTGTGCGCCAGCCTTGCTGCAGCATGAGATCCGCTAGATCACTGTAGAAGTGGTCTCCAAAGTAGAGCACGTGGTGGGCACGCCATTCCACGAGGCGCAGGAAGTTGAAGAGGTTTCCCTGCCGATAGATCTTGCCCTCCTTCAGGCGGGTGATCCTGTCCCAGTGGAGTGAGCCTGTCTCATCAAATTTCCAGAAAGGCTTGCGCCGGTCAGTGAAAAATCTGGGTTTGTCCACCTGGATGATAACCACATCGAAGAGCTGGCACCAGTCAGGACCCACCATGTGCTGCATCCCCTTGTCCAAAAGGCTGAAAGAACTGTTGGTGATGAGGAACAGCTGTTTCCCATGGGCCACCAGGCGGCTCAGGACTGCGAACGTTTCGACCCCTCTCAGGATGTACTTCTCCATGTCTCGCTCAATCCACTGGTACATGAGGCCCTTCACGTGCACAGCTTGAGTGGCATCCATCACGTCCTTGTAGAGGTGTGTTTGGTCAAACTCCATGCTGTGGGCCAGGAAGTGGTCCACCACACAGGACAGCAGCACCATCTCTGGCAGCAAGAAGATGTCCATGAATTGCTTGATGGAGGGGCCCTTGCCATAGAAGCCACTCATCTGGTACAGGGGGATGTACTGGGTGCCTCCTTATAGGTCAATCACCTCCTCATCTGGCACAGGCTTGAGGCCCCTGTAGGCGGTCCTGAGTTGGACGTAATGGAAGGCATCAATCTTCATCAGAAGGCTCTTCTGAATGTCATAGTGGAGGCTGCAGATGGCGAAGCTGGGGTTGTAGTCATACTTCTGAATCCCCTCTGGGTACTTGTAGTGCTCAATCAGGATGTCCCGGGCAGCATTGAAGATCTCAGGGTGCAACGCGTCTGCATACTGGGTGAGTGTGTAGTCGTAGTCAAAGCCTTAGACCTTGACATCACACAGGCTGATCTCATTGTTGGTGTAAATGGCTGCTGGGTTCAGGAGGCTACAGACCTCAGGAGGCAGGAGGTCGTGCACCAGTCTCCGCATGTCCTGGTAACGAGCCCACAGGTGCTCACTGAGCAAGGTGCCACCGGCCGGCACCGGGGAGGATGTAGAGCGTGGGGCTCCCGGTCAGTGGGGGCCAGGACCCGGCGGGCTGCAGCCAGGGCAGGAAGGTGAGGACGAGGCGGCTCACTGCCAGCAGTGGCTTCCTCACAGCAGCCAGCACCAAGCGACTGCCTGCAGCCCCACACCTGCCATGTCCCCTGTGCGCTGCCTGGGCTGCCCTCAGCCAGTCAGCCAGCCCACTGCCCTCTGACTGCCTGTGAGCGACACTATTGAAAGATATCCCCATCATGGGGATGAGGGCTTGGGTGGGAGTTGTTCATAGCTTCTTGAGGTACTGGCTGGCTGCCAGAGCCTTGGGTGGCCCTTTGGAATGTGGGGAAGTTGTCGTGGCACAACAATTATTGCTTTAAGAGGGAATTAAAGTTAGATGTTATAGGCAAACTGTAGTAACTAGAGAGGCACATTTATTGACCTCAGAGAAAGTGTACTCTGAAGGCATTTCCTTTACGGCCTAATAACACTTGGATTAGTCCAGCTATTGGCCACCATCAGAATATAGGTGGATGTTGGTGTGGACACTGAACAACTTTCTCCAAATCCAGGATACAAGCAGTTTTTTCCTTAATGAATTAAAAGTAGTGCCTAGTGTCATTGGAGTGGGGTGGCTGTTGGAGAGGCAAAATATGCTATTTTATACCATTTTCTGTCCACCATTTTCACCTGGATCATCAATGCCATCAGAACCAGGTCTGAAATGAAGACCAGTAGATTGCTGTGTCAGCTGTCACTTATCAGCTTCTTCACTTTTAAATGGATCTAAGAGTTCTTGTCTGGTGTACCTGGCAGAGGTGTTATATGATTTTAGTGAGATAATGGATACAAGATGTTTTATAACCTGTCAAGTGGAACCCAAATGAGGAAATAATGATCGTTTCACCATTGGTTGTCTTCACTTTGTGAGTGTATCTTCTTCTGTACTTCAGTTTTGCATTGAGGTTGTCTTCTCCTCAGCATTGCACCTTTCGGGTCTGGGCAAAGTCATCCTTCCCCAGTGTCTGACACCTTCCAGCCCCTCCCATGCAGATCCACTGCTGTGATTCTCATTTTTGAGTTCCACAGGCAAGAGGGTAATGTGGGATTTTATATTGGGAAACATTTCTAAAGAGACAAGTAATTGCCACTGGAAAGAAACTTCCTTTCTCCTCCAAAAATCCATATTTGTTGGTTGAAATTGATGTGACTTTAGTTTTTGGCTACAATTATACAGTATTCCACTGAGCAGTAAGGATTCCTTTGGTGTTACAGGAGTTTACTGAGAGAAAGGAACCTAAATCTAAGAGAGCGAATCCACCTGGTACATATGTTGAGGCTCCCTCTGAGGCCACTGACACTGAAATATTAATGCTAGATTCTTATCTGCTGGTATCATTGAGACATTGATATAATGTGAGCTAGTGCCCTAGGTTGCTGAGCCAAAGGCTGAATTCCATTCCCTTACATGGCACTGGATGCCCCACACAGTAGATTGATGACCTTCCAGGCAGAGCACAATGATTAGATCCTGCATTTCAGTCATGCCACTTAATTGTTAGACCCTGCCTTATCAAATGTATATAGTAGAGGTCAGCAGCCTGAAGACCCAGTACCTCCTTGTACCTAAGGCATCAGGAACTAAGCTGGTAGGATAGACGTTCACCACCCCTTCCAGTAGGTGACTAATTCTAGATCTGAGACTTCAGGTAGTAAGTACCTCTGGAAAGAGACTCCCAGGGAGGCTCACTAATTTACAACCTTCGTTTTTACATTATGGTGAAGCCAGGATATGCTCCAGGACCCTGCTGATGACTATTTTATTTGGCTGGGGCTCTGGCATCCAGCTAACCTTTACTAGGCCTTTCCCTGGGTTCTGGACTCTGTCTATATCACTGCCACCTAGCGTTCAATCCAAATAAATTCTTTTGGAAACAGTGCTGCAACCTGCCTAATAATTAGTATTGCTACTTCTTAACTAGATTGTCACCTGAAATAGCTGACATTTGTAATGGTTTTTGGATCTTGGACATTTGGATGCTCTATCAGCCCCCTTAGGAACAGCTCTGAAACTCTGGGATTTATAACTCTGCTTTGAGATGTGCTCATTCTCCTTTAATTGATTTCCTGGCATTGAAGTCTTGGGAGTCCCCACTATTACTATACAAATTTTCCTGCAAAGTACAGGAAATTACCTACTCTATTCTATAGTCCAGTTACACATTCATGATAACCTGTAGATCTCTCACTGTTCACTCATGTTTGAACTCAAAGTTCCTGCCTCCCCTCTATAGGAAGTATTAACCAAAGAGGCCACAAGGGATTTGCAAGTCTTCTATGAAATAAAATACTATGAGATACCAAACAGTTTACTGTCCAGATTTATTAGCAAAATCTGACTGGTTTTAGCTTTTTGACATTTTTTTTTCTTTTTCCTCTGTGGTCCAGTATAAAAGAAACACTCCAGAGCAAATGGCAATTTGGGAAGAATTCAGAACTGCCATATATCATTGGTACATGACAAAGGACAAGCCAACAAAAGGATTACTACCTTTTCCCCAAAACAAAGTTATTAGGGAAGGTCATTGTTTATTTTCAAGATAACTTCTACCTTTCTCACAAGATATTGTGATCACTAAAGGGGTACTGTCAGGTATCTTTAAAAAAATAGTTTTGTCCTTTTTTAAAATATTCACCATGCCCAGGTTCCTCTTAATTTTTCCATATTTTATTGGTACATTATAATTGTACATATGTGGTATTTGTTGTCAAATATTCATACATGCATATAATGTAACAATATAATTTGGCCAATATCATTCCCCACTATTTCCCCTTTCCCTCACCTATTCCTTTCCCCTGGTCCCTTTCCTATACTTTACTGATGGTCTTTTGATTTTCTTGAAAGCCCCTTTTCACCTTTCTTTCCCCCACCACCAGGTGGTCCCTCTTTAGAGACCCAAAGTGATGCTTCTTTCCTTACCTGTAAGATTTATCCTTGTCCTTCTGTAAAAGTGACTTGAACTGCTAGAGCCACTGCCAGCTGGCAGCTGGGTTTACTTCATAGTTTTTGTGTAGGCCAGACAAGGCCAATTATACAAATCATCAAGGACTGCTACCAACCTGTTGCCCCTCCCTCCATGTTTCCTTTACTACCCATACAGCCTACTGCTTTCCATATAGGAATGGAGGTGTTATTTTTTCTTTCTGAACTCTAGGAGTGCTTAAAGGTATGTCAGCAGACATTTTTCTGTCATTTAAAGTAGTGCGGCATTTACTATAACACTACCCAGTTCATCATCTGTAGATTACCCACAGCAAATCTAATTTTAAAATTCGTAATGATATTCACTTTGGTTAAGCCCTCAAACCAATTCATTTGGTGTAGGAGCAATATAACATTACTGCCCTGTGAGTGTAGTAGTTGACTTTTTAGTTGGCTCCAGTACCATCATTTAGTGGAGCTTCACTTATGTTAATGGATAAAGGTATGTTTTATTTCCTCCTTACTCTGCATTCATTTCAACACAGTGAGCATCATGGACCCATTAATTAAGGACAATTGGCTATGTTCTCCTGCCACATTTCTGATTTTTCAATGCCCATCTGAGAAATAGAATCCTATCTAGAGTAGAGCCATTTGCTTCAGGCTCAAAACACATGGAATGCCCAGAACCATACATTGCACTTTTGCTTCAGAGTTGGAAAACTTCCATGGGCTCATCAAGACTTCTGATCATATTGAAGAAATACTTTGAGATGTGGGCTTTCTTCCTGTTTTAAAGATGGAATCTAAGATCTTCTCAGTCTAATTCTTTGCTTTTTTTTAGTTATTTAGCTCATACTGGGGAATGTAATCCTTGGCATCGGCCATTTGAAGCATCATGTGGAGTGGCATTCTTCAATTGGTACATTTGTTACTTTAGAAATCAGAAAAATGGTTTTAGTGGCTATAAATATTTATTTAGCATATATTTATTAAGTACCTCATATGAGCTAGGTGCTTTGCTGGGTGCTGGAGAGGCACAAATGAGACAGACACATTCCTAGACCTTGGGTTATCTCATACCATATTGGGACAGTGTTATGATTTGGATCTGAAATGTCCAACCAAAGTTCATGTGTTGAAGACTTGGTCCCCAGCTGATGGCACTATTGGGGGGCTGTGAAAACTTTTAAGAGGTGGAGCCTTGTTGGAGGAATTAGGTCATTGGGAGCATGACTTTGAAGGGTATATGGGGACCCCCCACCTTTTCTTCCTTCTTTGCTTCCCTGATACTGTGAAATGAGCAACTTTTCTCTACTATGTACTTCCACCATGCTGTACTGACTCTCCCTAGGCACAAAACCACTAGGCTAAGCTATCATGGACTGAAACCTCTGAAACAATGAGCTAAAATAAAACATTCCTATTTTAAGTTGTTTTTCTCAGATATTTTGTCATGAGATTGAAAGCTGACTGACACAGAGATATCAATAACTACCTCTATGCAAGGAGCTGGATAGAAAGCTCCAGGACAAGACACTGGCCTGAGGAAAGATTGATAGCAGGTAAATACATGGTTTATTCAAGTGATTACAAGTAATGAAATAATATGGATATTGTCAGGAAGTGATCAGTGGCAGAACTGGAAGGTAGATTCAGGTCAGATTTTGAAGAGTTAGGGTGGAAGAAAAGGCTTCTAAAGCTGAAACAGTGATCCTCCGTCTTAGAGATGGTATGAGTCAGAAGTAAGAGCATCCAGCATGGATTGAAGCCAGACCTCTGAATTGTTCTAAGATTTATGTAATATATTTTTGGCATAGGCAAGAGAATGAATACCTGGTTTGGAGGAGGATTGGAAAGGAAGGAGATAAGAGCTGGAGAGTTTTACAGCAGCTCTCCATCAAAATATATAGTTTGATTTCATTTGTCTCTTGAAATATTGATATCCCAGAACATACAAAGATCCAATTTCAAGATTAAGTATGAACAACTCAAATGCAATTTAAAGAACAAATTTGATTAATATTTGTGATTCCATTTCATTAGCAGCCATGATCAAATGATGACTAGGATCATAAGAGCAGTCAAAGGCCAAGCCATTTTGGAGTATACTGAGCAAGATAGCCAGAAGAGATTGGTTACAGTACACCTTCATCCTGGTGTGTATATATATCTCCCCCTCTGGTCCATAGCCACTGGGCTATCCTTATCCTCAACCCACCATATTCTAAATGGGTGCCATGGTTATAGTAGAGGGCATGATTGGATTGATGGAATATTCCATGTGGAAACAAAGTTTTCACTAGAGGTCCTTTCTCCTGGTGTTGTTTCTGTAATGCTCTTATGATTGACAAAATGGGGTGCACCATGAGTTATCATTCATGTTGCAGCATCCCTATGTGAATCTGCTATGGTATGATTGGGTTCTTTTTAGACTGCACTTCCTCATTTGATATTGGAGTATAGGAGGCATTTCTCCTCTCAAGAAAGACAACATACTTCCCTGTAGTCATGAGGAGATAAACTGTCTAAGGAAGAAAAAATTCTGAAATGACTTAGCAATGGACAGGTATCCTATTGTGAAAAAACTACTCTTGAGAGATGCTTTTTTGCTCAACCCTTAAACAGATGTGTTTTCTTGGATTTAAGATGACTTTTTATAATACAATCTACAAGTTCTTCTCATATACTAGTGCAGAGTATTCCCGATTACCTAGTATAAAAAGTGTTCATTCATCCATTCATACTGTGTTTTAACATTTTTGGCTTTGAGATTATGGTACTGGAGGTAAAAGTCCCACAAAATGCCTAAAATTAGTCTTTAATCTGGAGGAATAAGGGCTGGGGATATAGCTCAGTTGGTAGAGTGCTTGCCTTGCAAGCAAAAGGCCCTGGGTTCAATCCCCAGCACTGCAAAAATAATAATAATAATAATAATAATCTGGAGGAATATATTTCAAGGGTCAGGTGGAAATGAGTTCTTCTATTAAAAACAAAACAAAAAAGGCTGTTTTTTCCATTATGAATCCTGAGCATTCATGAAGAAATTCATATGAAAACCCCGTTGCTACCAATATCTTGTTCCTTCTGCTAGATCTTCTCTAGAATATACATATATAGAATGGTTTGAGTTATTTTTTAACAGTGTAGTAGTATAAATAAGGTTTTTAAAATTGAACTTATAGCTACACCAAAAGCAATAACAATCAGGTCATCACTGCTTTCTCCGAATCTTCTTCTTGTTTTGTAACTGCTTTAAACTGTTATTTTTTAAAAGGATCCAATCCTAACTATATTTAGACCAGTTATCCCTTTCAGTTAGCTCCTGTTTGAAAATATTCAAACTCCTGCAACCAACTTTCACTAGCCTAAATCATTAATGATCATAGAGTACTAAGTGATCCTTCATATTAAGCAAGTTTGAGAAAGACCTCCTTAGGCTAATACATCCATTATTTTGTTATTAATGTCATAACAATGCTCAGCAAGTATCTAGTGTGATACAGAGATAGTTGACGTTAGTAGGTATGGTATAATTCTTTTTCTTTTCTAAATTTATTTTTTTAAATATTTTTGTCTTCTAAAGTAAAAGGAAGTTCAAAATCTTTATAATTTAATAGCAATGTTTAGACTGTACACCATTGTCTAGAGTACTTTAAAGGAGTACTTTTTTTATTGTAAACAAATGGAGTACAACTTGTGTCTTTGTACAAGAAGTAGAGGCATACCATTTGTGTAATCATACATTTACATAGGGTAATGGTGTTTGCTTCGTTCTGTTATCTTTTTTACTCCCCCCCACCCCTCCCACCCCTCTTTTCCCTCTATACAGTCCCTTCTTCCTCCATTCTTGCCTCCCTCCCACCTCCCATTATGTATCATCATCCATTTATCAGCGAGATCATTTGTCCTTTGGTTTTTTGAGATTGGCTTATCTCACTTAGCATGATATTCTCCAATTTCATCCATTTGCCTGAAAATGCCATAATTTTATTATTCTTTATGGCTGAGTAATATTCCATTACATATATATATGATATATATATATATATATCATATATATATACCACAGTTTCTTTATCCACTTATCAATTGAAGGAGTACTTTTTTATTTTACCTGAGTAGATGAAATGGCTTTAAATATAGCTTGACAGACTCAAAAGAAATGTACATCATGATTATAGAAGAGGTGGAAATGCTTTTATCATTAATTATACCTGGTAACCAGAAACCAACATGTAGATGGATACTTTAAGAAAAAAAATATTTTCTCTCATTCTGTAGTTTCTTTTCATGCTCTTGATTGTTTCTTTTGCTGTGAAGAAACTCTTTAGTCTGATGGCATCCCGTTTTTTGATTTTTTAATTTTATTTCTTGTGCTTTAGGAGTCCCTTAGATAGGGTGTTAATTTCCAGAATACACAAAGAATTTAAAAATCTTGACACACACACACACACACACACACACACACACCAATAAATGGGCAAAGGAACTGAACAGGAACTTCACAGAAGAAAGACAATCAATCGACAAATATATCAAAAAAGTGTTCAACATTTCTAGGTATTATAGAAATGCAAATTAAAACTACACTGAGATTCCATCTCACTCTGGCCAGAATGGCAATTATCAAGAATACAAGTAACAATAAATGTTAGTGAGGGTGTGGGGGGAAAAGGTTCATTCATACATTGTTGGTAGGACTGCAAATTGGAGCAATGGCTCTCAAAAGCAGTATGGAGATTACTTTAAAAAAACTAGGAATGGAACTACCATATGACCCAATTATCCCATTCCTCAGTTAATACCCAAAGGACTTAAAATCAGCACACTACAGTGACACAGCCACATTAATGTTTATAGCAGCTCAATTCACAATAGCTAAACTATGGAACCAACCTAGGTGTTCTTCAGCAGATGAATGGATAAAGAAAATGTGGTACATATACACACAATGAATATTACTCAGTCATAAAGGAGAATGAAATTATGACATTTGCTGGTAAATGGATGGGACTGGGGAAAACCATGATAAGTGAAATAAGTCAACCCCAAAACCCCAAAGACTGAATGTTTTCTCTGATATGTGGAAGCTAAACCACAATAAAGCAGGGAGGGGAAGAAGAGAAGTTCAGTAGATTAGACAAAGGGAAATGAAAGGAAGGGAGGGGGAATAGGAATAGGAAAGACCAGTAGAATAAATTTAACATAATTTTCCTATGTACACATATGAAAATACCTAAGTGAAATCTAAAATTGTCCCCAACCACAAGAATGGGGTCCTAATTAGAATAAGATATATCCCATGCTTGTATAATTTTATCAAAATGAATTCTGCTGTCTTGTGTAATTAAGAAGAACCTATAAAGTAAAAAAATAAAGAAAAGAGCAACAAATTTCAAAGCAAAGAGAAAATAAAGCCTTCGTATCAGAGAAAATATTTGGTTATTCAACTAGACTTTTTAAATATTAACATCAGTGCTCAGAAAACACTTCCACTGACTTTTTGTATTTTATTTTTCTTTGCTTTGTCTGTTTTTAGATTTTTATTAATGAATTATCGTTATACACATTAGTGGGATGCATTTTGATATATTCACACATGCATGGAATATAATTTGCTCCATTTTAATCCCCAGTACTTCCACTTCCAGTCCCCTCTTCCCACTTCCTGTTCCCCTTCTATACTGGTCTTCCTACTATTTATTGGTTCTTTTTTAATCAGTACTTTATAGATATAAATAAGGGTAGAATTCACTGTGGTATATTCAGGTATGTACATAGTACAATTTGGTCAATTTCATCCCAAAGTTCCTCCCTTTTCCCATCCCTCCTCCATCCCCCTTAATCCCTTTTCTCTATTTTATTGAACTTTCTTTAACATTCATGGGACCTTCCCCTTTTTAAAATTTCCTTATTTCTCTACATCTTCCACATATGAGAGAAACCATTCAACATTTGAATTTCTATGTCTAGTTTATTTCACTTAGCATGATTTTCTCCAGTTCCAGCTGTTTACCAACAAATGCCATAATTTTATTCTTTATGGCTGAGTGAAACTCCATTGTGTATACATAACACATGTCCATTATCAATATATTTGTTGATGGACATATGGGAGGTTCCATAACTTGAATGTTGTGTATTGAGCTGCTATAAACACCAAGATATATTTTGGTTTAGATATGAAGGTCCCCCAAAAGTTCATGTGAATGATAGTGCATGAAAGTTTAGTGGTGAAATGATTGGGTTTGAGAGTCTTAACTTAATCAGTTAATTAATCCACTTGAGTGAATTAACTCGGTGGTAACTGTAGGCATTAATACATTTGAATGAATTAACTGGGTGGTAACTGTGGGCCAAGTAGGGTGTGGCTGGAGGAGATTGGTCACTGAATGCATGGTTTGGGGGCATATATTTGGTCCCTGGTGAGCAGAGCTCTCTCTCTCTGCTTCGTGGTTGCCATGTCCTGAGCCACTTTCCTCCTCCACACACTCCCAAGATGAGGTTCTGCCACACCTCGAGCCCAGAGCATGGAGTTGGCCATTTATGGGCTGAGACCTCTGAAACTCTGAGCCCCAACTAAACTTTTCCTCCTCTAAAATTGTTCTTGTCAGGTGTTTTGGTCACAGCAGCAAAAGAGCTGACAAAAACAATATGCCTGTATCACAGTACTATGCTGATTTTAGTTATTTTGGATAAATATCAAGGAGTGTGATAGCTGGATCATATAGTGGTTCTGTTCCTAATCTTTTGAGGAAACGCCCTACTGACTTCCAAATTAGTTTTACTCATTTACAGTCTCACTAACAATGTAAGAGTGTACTTTTTGCCCACATCCTTATCAGTATCTATTATTATTTATATTCTTAATGATTGCCATTCAAACTGGAGTGAGATGAAGTCTCAATGTAGGTTTGATTTGCATTTCTCTGATTACTGTGGATGTTGAACTTTTTCATATTATTTGTTGGCCATTTGTATTTCTTCTTTTGAGAAGTATCTGTTTAGTTCATTTGCACATTTCTTGATTGAATTATTTGCTTTTTTGATTTTTTTTGTATGTTCTTTATATATTCTGGATTTTAATCCCCTGTTGAAAGAGTAGCTGGCAGATTTTCTCCCATTATGTAGGCTCTCTTCTTAATGTTCTTATTTTTTTTTCATTTGATGTACAGGACCTTTTTAAATTTGATGTCATCCCACTTGTTGATTTTCAATTTTAATCCTTGAGCTTTAGGGATCTTGTTGAGGAATTCAGTGCCTGTACAAATATGTTGGAGTGTTGATCCTATGCTTTCTTCTAACTATTGCAGTCTTTCCGGTTCAATTCCTAGGTCTTCTTTCGACTTTGAGTTGACTTTTGTTCTGGTGAGAGAAACATATCTACTTTCATTTTTCTACATATGGATATTCAGTTTTCCAGCACCATTTGTTTAAAAGGCTATCTTTTCTCCAACATGTATTTTTGGAAACTTTGTCAAGGATCAGATGACTGTATCTGTGTGAATTTGCCTCTGTGTCTTCTATTCCATTGGTCTTCATGCCTGTTTTAATCCTAATACTATACTGTTTTTGTTACTATGGTTCTGTAGTATAATTTGGGATAAGGTATTGTGATACCTCCAGTATCACTTGTTTTTTCTTTTATGGATGTAACTTTGTGGCTCACTTAAACTTTTAAAAATTAAAAAAATTAGTTGTAGATGGACAAAATACCTTTATTTCATTGTTATTTTTATATGGTGCAGAGATTGAACCCAGTGCTTCATATGAGCTAGGCAAGAACTCTACCATTGAGGTACAATCCCAGCCCATCCAGTATCACTCTTATTGCTCAGGATTTCTTTGCATATTCTAGATCTTTCATTCTTTCACATGAATTTTAAGAATTGTTTTCTAGTTCCGTGAAGAAGGTCATTGGTATTTTGATGGGAATCACGTCAAATCTGTATAGTGCTTTTTGTAATGTGGTCATTTGACAACAGTAATTCTACCTATCCAAGAATGTGGATATTCTAAAGTCCTTTTCAGTTTCTTTCTTAAGTGTTGTATGAGTTTCACTGTGGAGGTCTTTCACCACCTTGGTTAGATTTATTCCTTGGTTAGATTTATTTTATCATTCAACTACTGTGAAGGGAATTGTTTTCCTGATTTCTTTCTCAGCAGTTTCATTATGAGAGTATAGAAAAGCAATTGGTTTTTATAAGTTGATCTATATCCTGCTACTTTGCAGAATTTATTAATCAGCTGTTGGAGTCTTTTGGTGGAGTATTTTGGATCTTCTAAATATAGAATCATGTCATCAGCAAACAGAGACTATTTGATTTCTTATTTTCCTATCAGTATTATTTAATTTTCTTCTCTTGCCTGATTTCTCTGGCTACTATATTTTATATGGGTAGTGAGTATGGTCATTTTTGTCTTGTTCCTAACTTTAGAGGAATGCTTTCAGTTTTTTTCCATTCAGTATGATGTTTGCTTTGTGTTTTCATACATACCTTTATGATGTTGAGGTATGTTCCTTCTATCTCTAGTTTTTTCAGGGTTTTAACATAAATGGGTGCTGAATTTTTCAAAGAATTTTTTTCTGCATCTATTGAGATAATCATGTGATTTTTGTGATTATCATGTGATAATCATGTGATTCTATTTATGTGATGAATTACATTTATAGATTTGCATATGTTGAACCAACCTTGTCTTACTGGAATGAAACCAACTTTATCATGGTGTACAATCTTCTTAATATGCTTTTGGATGCAGACTGATAATATTTTATTAAGAATTTTTGCATCTATGTTCATCAGGGATATTGTTGTATAATTTTGTTTCCTGATGTGTACCTATTTTTGGTATCAAGGATACCAGCTTCATAGAACATTATTTGTATTTGCAGAACACATCTGAATATTATTCACTTATAAAAAGAAATGAACACTGGGTATAATAGCACATGTCTGTAATCTCAGTGACTCAAGAGGCTGAAGCAGGAAAATTTCAAGTTCAAAGCCAGTCTCAGCAATATTGCATTATGATCTATTTGATTCTTTATATTAAATAGGGTTTGTTTTATGTACATATGTGCACCAACATTTGGGGTACAAATACTACCAATCATTGTATCTTGCTGTTGGATGATTCTGATAACCAGTATGAAGTGATTTACTTTGTTATTTGTTATTAATTTTAGCTTGAAGTCTACTTTTGTAGACTGTTCCTGCTTACTTACAGTCTCCATGTGCATAGTATAACTTTTTCTATCTTTTTACCCTCATCCTTCATCCTTTCAGCCTTGACATCTTTGCCTGTAAGGTGAGTCTCTTGTAAAGAACATATGATTTCATTTTTTATCCACTCTTTCAAACTATGACTTTGGGTTGGAGAGTTATGGCCGTTTATATTCAGTATTATTATAGAGAGATGATTTTTATTTCCTGCCATTTTGACATATTTCTCATGTTAATTCAGACTTGATTTTCCTTTATTTGACTATTCTTCTAGTGAAATTCATCCATTTACTGGCTCTGATGTTTTTCTTTCATTTTTGTGCTACCAGGGATTGAACCTAGTGGTGCTAAGGCAGCCCTTTTTATATTTTTTTTCTTTTGAGACAGGGTCTCTCTAAGTTGCTTTGGGCCTTGCTAATTTGCTGAGGCTGACTTCAAACTTGCAATCTTCCTTCCTCAGTCTTTTTCATGAGAATCTTTTTTGATCTTGTCCATTTGGAGTTTTATATGTATCTTGTATTTGGATTTCCATCTTATTCCTAATATTTGGAAAGTTTTCTGATATTTCATTGAAAAGATTGTGTATTCCATTAGTTCGTATTTCAGAGTCTTCTTCTAAGCAAGTAATTCTCAGATTTGGTGATTTAATGTTATCCTATATTTCTTGAATATTCTGATCATCATCTCCTAACATCCTTTCTTTATTGTCAACTTCATTTTCAAGATTGTATACTTTGTGTTCAAGGCCTGAAAATCCATCTTCCATGTGGTCTAATAAATTTGTGATGCTTTCAGCTAAATTTTTAATTCAATTTATTAAATCTTCCATTTCCAGAATTTGTTTGGTTCATTTTTAGAATCTCTATCTCTTTATTGAAATATTCTTTCACTTCCTGTGTTTTCTCTTTGTACATTCCTTACATCCTCTTCTAGTTAATTTTAACTATGAACTTCCTAAATTCTTTATCTGGCATTTCCTCCATTATTGTGTTGATGGGACCAGTTGTTAAAGTGTTGTGGTCTTTTAGGGATTTTTTTCGTATTATTTGTATTTCTATGTATGTGTTGGGATAATTGTCTCTTCTACTTTTATGCAAGGGACTGTTTAGTGAGCTTCTCTGAAATGCCCCTGGCTAGGTAAGTATCTATGTAATTCTCCTACTCAACATGTACTCATTGCTATGCCAAATATCCAGCACCACTTTTAGAGAAGATACTAAACCCTATTAACTGAAATCATTTGAGAGCAAAGCCATATGCTAATACACATTAAAAGAAAAGCTTATTGAAAATGTTATCTATGATTCCTCTAAGTATAAAATTGAAGTAATGTCTTGAATAGGTTAAGAAATTATTTATTAAAGATTGTAAAATTACTATTAAACAAATGGGGGTTGGAAAAGGGAAAAGAGGAAAATAGACAAAGAAAAAAATGAAGGAGAACAGTGAAAACAATAATACATACTAAGATAAAAAGAAGAAAAATGTGGAAATTTTCTGAAAGAAGCAGGTTTAGAGACAGTATAAGGAGCAAGTATATACCTGAGCTAGGAGAGCAAAGATAGCATAAATGATTCCAGTTAATATGTTTTTGGTACTGGGGATTGAACTCAGGGGCACTTTACCACTGAGTCACATCCCTAGCCCTCTTTAATATTTTATTTAGAGACAGGATCTCACTGAGTTGCTTAGGGTTTCACTAAGTTGCTGAGACTGACTTTGAACTCACAGTCTTCCTGCCTAACCCTCCCAAGCCACTAGGATTGCAGGCATGTACTACTGTACCCAGCTCTGGTTAATATTTCAAACATTAGAAGAAATATAATTGGGTTAAGGGCTTCAACATCAAATAATTAAGGAATATCTATTGATTTGATATGAGAAGTAATGTCTGTAACATCAAAACTGACATTCAAGCTATTAATGATATTCCACTTTGAGATATTTGAGATTGGAAGTTTCTTATTGAGTCTTCCTGATTTGGATCTCATAAGGATTTGGGTTTTTTAGGAGATGTCCACCACTCCTCACTTTTACCTCTGTGTTTTCCTGTGTGTATAATTAGTGATCTCAGCAGCTCACCTCTGACACAATTTTGGGAGGGCCCCTCCAATATTTGGTGTGTTCAGGTGTCTACCACCTTTCTGATAAATTGCAGGAGATTGTCCATTATTGTCTATGACTTAGCAACCTGGTTATATTTTGTTAGGGGATGCAATATTATTTGCCCTCCTGAAAAATGTTCTGAGTATCCAGCACTATCATGGGCTCATCCATGTATATTTCAGTGTGCAGGTTGTAGTTGGTCTAAGGTAGAGGGATTGTGGTCTGGTTCAAGCAGTTCTGGGTGGTCCATGGGAGGTGTAGGGCGCTCCCTCTTCTTGAGTGTGTCACAGGTTGGTGGGCCTATATCTGGGCACACTGAGAAGTAGTTTATGTCTAGGGATGCACCTCCATAAGCCCCTCCATTGGGTGTACTGTGTTGCACATATGCAAAGTTTTACACTGGCTGCTTGGTGTTATCCTCAATAAATGCATTTTGTGGGTCCATGAATCTGAATGAGAATTGAGTTAACTGGCAACTCTGGTATTCACAGCTGTGGACCTTCTGATAGGTGCTGGGGCACAGGAGCCACTTCCCTCATTGCTGTGGTTATTTCACCAGATGGTGATTGTTATTTAGCCCTGAAGCTCAAGTATGTAAGGCCTTTTCATAGTGGCCTTATCTGAACACTTTCTGGCTGTCTGAAACTATGAGGTTGTTAATGCAGGCTCTCTATGGGTAATCTGTGGCACATAAGCCTCCACCCTGGATCCCACAGATCACCAGAATTTTTCCCATCACCATGATAGGAGTAGGATATCAGGTGGCCCATCTTCACCTAAGCTCCTACACAGCTTGTAGGGAGTACTGGGGTGAGGTTAGCAGTCCCCAGGAGTGATAAATTCTTGGGTCATCTCCACTCCACTTCCCTTGTTCTGGGTAAGAGGAAGGGGCTTTCTTACTAGACAGATTGCTGAGACAACCACTTTCAGAGGCATTCCCTCTGGTTTTGTTACTATTGGTAAGTGGGAGAAGATGTATTGGTTTAATTTCTTCTAGTGAGACTGGTTAGCTGTAGATTCTTCCAACTGGCTTCCCAGGCTGGCACATTTTTCTGTTAACAATTCGAACTAAATTGTACAATCTCCTTCAATGTCTTTTCTGCTCCTGTCCTATTATAAGTTGGTCTACTTTTCTTTCCGATTGTTAAAGAAATAAACTTATGGGACATCTCCTCTCCCTATTTCTCTCTTTGTTGCCACCTTCCATGACCCTACCCAAGTCAGGGTTTAGGGTCAAGAATTCTGACCTTATTAATTAGGGTGAGATGGAATCTTAGGGTAGTTTTGATTTGCATTTCTCTTATTACTAGAGATGTTGAACATTTTTTCATATATCTGTTGATTGCTTGTAGATCTTCTTTTGTGAAGTGTCTGTTCATTTCCTTAGCCCATTTATTGATTGGGTTATTTGTATTCTTGGTGTAAAGTTTTTGAGTTCTTTATAAATTGTGGAGATTAGTGCTCTATCTGAAGTGCATGTGGCAAAGATTTTCTCCCACTCTGTAGGCTCTCTCTTCACATTGTTGATTGTTTCCTTTGCTGAGAAAATGCATTTTAGTTTGAATCTATTCCATTTATTGATTCCCTGTTTTTATTTCTTGTGCTTTGGGAGTCATGTTAAGGAAGTCTGGTCCTAAGACAACATGATGAAGAGTTGGACCTACTTTTTCTTCTATTAGATAATGGCTATTTTCAAGAATATAAGCAACAATAGGTGTTGGTGAGGATGTGGGAGAAAAAGTACATTCATACGTTGCTGGTGGGTTTACAAGTTGGTACAGCCACTCTGGAAATCAGTACGGAGACTCCTTAGAAAACTTGGAATGGAACCACCATTTGACTGAACTATCCCACTCTTTGGCCTATACCCAAAGGACTTAAAATAAGCATACTACACTGATGCAGCCACATCAATGTTTATAGCAGCTCAATTCACAATAGCTAGATTGTAGAACCAACCTAGATGCCCTTCAATAGATGAATGGACAAAGAAACTATGGTATATATACACAATTTAATATTACTCAGCCATAAAGAAGAATAAAATTATGGCATTTGCAGGTAAATGGATGGAGTTGGAGAATACCATGCTAAGTGAAATAAGACAATCCCAAAAAACCAAAGGCCAAATGATTCTCTGATAAGTGGGTGATGATCCATAATGGAGGGGAGGCAAGAATGGAGAAAGATTGTGTAGTGGAAAATGAGGGATGGGGAGGGGGTGGGGGAATGAAAGATAATAGAATGAGACAAATATTTTTACCCTATGTACATGTATGATTGCACAAATGGTGTGACTCTACTTTGTGTACAACCAGAGAAATAAAATTTGTACCCCATTTGTGTACAATGAATCAAAATAATAAAAAAGAATTATGACCTTATTTTCTCTTCTAGTAACCAAGTTTAACCAGAGTTTAATGATGGCATGATTATGTATAGAACTTTATGCATTTATTTCACTGATCCTTCCGTGTGATCTTTAGAAGTGGAAATCCATTTTGTTATTTTCTGGGACATTTTCTTATAGTATTAGTTTGATAATTTTCTCCCCTTTTTTTTCTATCTGAACTTTAAATTATTTGGATAGATCTCTTTAATCATTGCTCTACTTTTCTTACATTTTTCTCTTTTGATTTTTATGTTCTACTTTTAGAGAGATTTCCTTGTTTTAATCTCCCTATTCCACTTGTCTTGCAATGTGATTATCATATTTATAGTGCCCATAAATTCCCTTGTTTTCTGTCTCTTCCTGTTCCATAGTGTCCACTTCATTCATATTGATAAAAATCTTTTTCTTCTCTCTCTTAATATATTAATTATAGGTTTTGTTTTCAGTCTTCTGTCCTTATCATCTGTTTTCTTTGGGTTCCATTTTCCAGTTTGTTTGTTTTAGCTCCTCTCATATTAGAGACTCCCCTGGAAATCTCTTATAGTCCTTGGATGCCTATTAATATCTAAGAAAGGAGCCCTCAAATGCTAATTGGAAGTATTGATTATGAATGCAGAGCTTGAGTGGGCTTTGCTGTGGAATGGTTTGGTGGCACCTTACTTTTTGTTGTAGGACTTCCAAATGGTCAGTGTATGGAGAAATTTCCCCCAGTGATCATAACTTATTTAAGGATAGAATCCTCTAGTCTATTTTTGATAGAGTAGGCTGGCTGTATTCCTGTAATTCTGTATGTGAACTTTCACTTAATCCCTCTATATCCTGTCATTTGTCTCACCCCACCTTCTATTACAGTTGATGTCCCTAGTGCCCTGAGTGTGATCAGTTATCTTCATAGGATACATCTCCTGTTTCTTATGGGCAAAAATCGTAGATAAAATAGTCACCTGGCTATGTGGATGAGATCAGGGAGACATTGGAACCTGCTACTCCATATACAGATTTTAAATTTCTGCTTCCTGGAGTCTTACCCCTAATTTCTGTCATACCTGGTAATTCTAAGTCCTATGTCTTCCCAGAATTCTTTCAGGGATATTTGGTTCACTTTCCATCAACACCACTTTCTGTAGGCACTTATGTTATAACTTTCTCTACTCTCCTAAATCAATATCCATTCCTCCAACCATTTCCCATCTTCAAAATATTTTATGGACAATTTCCGTGTAAAAAAGTCTCCTTTCCTATTCTCTTAGTCTGTGTGGACTTGTGTCTACATCCCCACACACATTGTTTATATTTGCATTGTTTTAATCCCTTTAATGGACTGTAGGAAGAATATATTTGCATGAGGTCAATTTACTATGTTTAACCAAAAGCCAAACTGTGCATGGATTTTTAAAATATTGTTTTCTCCTCATTCTAAACTGGCTTTAAAATCCTCTAAATAAAAATAGCATTATACTGGATAGATGACATATTTTAAGTACCAAAGTTTAAAAACAAAACTTGAATATTAACATAAATTAAAATGTGTTTCACACCTCCTGATACTGACCGTGGTAAATGAATAAATAAGTGATTCAAAGAAAAAAAAGAAAGACACTCTAATGGATATTCTGAGTTTACCACTCTAACTCCACTCTCTACCCTTCTCTAGCCAGTTGTAGGCCCTTGGAAACTGGCTTCTCTAGACTATGACATCCAGGGTCCTTTGTCCTATTGCTTCCAGTTGAATTTGACTGTGAGACATATCAGTGGGGCAGAGGGATAAATTGGAGAGATGTATCAGAGAGATGAGAGGAAAGAGGAATCTGAGTATTTATTTCTCCAGTACCCTCTCTGCCGGCTCACATTTAGCAGTGACTCTGTTATTTTGTCTCATGGAACACTATCTGTTGGGTTGTCTCTCTCTGAAAGCCTCAGCTTTTTCCAGATTTTGGTCCCAGTGTACTCCTTCCCAATTCAGACCTAAGAACAGTAATAGTTTCTTACTGCTACTGGTCCATGTCTTGTTGGTACTCTCAACCCTGTATATATGTTTATACATTTTGTACATTTTGAATGTTTTCTTTCCCATTGGGGCCCTGGTTGATACAAATGCTATAGCAGAACTTTCTTATTATCATTCATGTATTTTTGGACAAAGTGCTCCACTTTATGGGAACCAGCTACATTTGAAAAGTACTGAGGTGGCAATGAGTAGTCTGATATCTCATCTGAGAACCCTTTCCGGTGCTGACATCTGTAATTCTACATGATCAACAGTGGTCACTAGTCAGTTCTAGCTTTACTTCTGTTGTTTGGACTTTGTCATTATAGATAATTTGAGTGGTGTATGATAAGGAAATAATTTCTTTCTGCCTTGGGGAGACAGTTTGCTGGAGAGAAAAGGATATACTTTGGAGTCAAATTCAGGCTCAGCTACTTTCTGTGTGATCTCTATTGCAATACTAAAGCCTTCTAAGTCTCAGGTTCTTCATCTTAATAGTAACAGACATTACTAATAATCTATTTAATAGATATCTCCTTCTTTGCTAAAAAATAAACTACTGATTTCCATTAGTTATGCAGAGTATATTTAGCTGGATATTTTAATTCTTACAGCTAGTAGTACACATTACTAGTGTTTACTAACATCTGGTTCTCTCCTTCTGGGACTATGAAAGACTAATTCCAAACTCCTTGTAATAGTTGGGGCCATGTGATTAAGTCTGGCTAATTAGTTGTGAGGACAAATGACTTGTGTCACTTCTGGGATGAGAGAAAGAAGAGCCAATATGTAAGTACCATGTGCTCTCTTACCTCTGATAGGGTAACTAACAGCAATCTCCATGGTGGAGCCTCCACTGATCAGGAGTCCCTAAATGACTATATGAAGCATAGACCCCCATTAACCTTCATCAACATGTAGCATGAATGAGAAATAAACCATTGTTGTGGTAAGCCAATTGGAATATGAGGTTAATTTGTCAGCTAATTCAGAGCTGAAAGTGTCCCTACATATATATGAGATTATTTTTCTTGCAGAGTTCTACAGATCACACTTTGTAGATTTCATTCCTAGTTCTGCTATTTATGACCTTATATGACCTTGGTCAAGTTACTTAACCTTCTTTTGCCTTGGTTTCCTCATCTTGGGCATAGAGTTAATAATACCTTCTCCTTCATGGAGTCAGATTAAGAACTAAAGAAATAACATACAGGAAGCACTTAGAACAAGACATAACAGGTACCAAGTGCTATGTAATGTTTTCTTTCAGGGAGAGTGACCAATATGGGGTCTGGCTCTCACATTGCTTTATTACCTTTGGTGATTGAAATGATTCATGTGAAGTATTGGACACTTACTATGAGGTCATTTTTATTTGGTGCACATGTTTTTGTACTTAAATATGGATTACCTTAGACTGATATAAGCATTGCCTTCTCAGACTTCCCTTACAACATGGGAGGCAGTTAAATTGTGTGGATTTACAAGTATGTTTCTGAATACAAAATAAAGAAGACACTGATTATGGCAACAAAAACCTTCATTAAGGTGGGGAGGCACTGATCAGAAGTGGTGTTGTACATAAGTTTGAAAACAAAGCAACCCACATAGAAGCTACACTTTTAACAAGTAGCTTTGGATACTAAAGATGTAATTGTATTTGGTGTTTAGAGTCATTAAACAGTGTCTCTATGCTCTTCATTTCACATGAAGAAACGTAGGCCCAGAGAAGGAAAGGGACTGGTCTAGGATAACAGTAAATTAATAGCAAAACTATAGGCCAGGTTTCATGACTCTACATTTGTTGTTTCTTTATTTGTATCTGCATTTTGCATCTACAAAAAATACAATGTTGCCTTCCACTACTTGAATAAGAAAAGAATTGATTTCTTGTTTAAAAACTCTTAAAAGTTTAGTAGAAATTCAAGGTTATGGAAGGAACCAGAGAATCCAGGTGAGCAGTGTTAGGTTGCAAAAGCTAGGCTTGATAGCTTAACATTTGTGCCATTTAGGGACCATTACTGAACAACCAAAACCCTGGACTTGATGAGAAAACTAAAACTAAAGTAAGTCTGCTTTTATGCACTTTCCTTTAACAGTTCACCATCTATTTGTCCGTGCTGGTTAGCTCAAGTCTTGAATCCATCAAAAGTTATTTGATTTTCCTTTGTCTATTCATTGGCTACAAGGGAGTCCTGTCCTTTCCACATTTTGGATGGGCTGCCCAGAATTGCTACCAACTTTGATTCGTAGCCAGCTAGAGGAAGGCAGAAATGAAAGAGGTCTGCCAGTGTGTTTCCTTTTTGTGAGTTTCCTTGGACACAAACACAGGAGCAGAGTTTCTATGGAGCAGCTGGTCTCCCCATTTTGGATTTTGCTGAGGCAGGTAGTTGAACTCTTTAAGGAAGTCTGGGTTTTCTCTTTCTTGGGAAATTACTGATAACATCATAGTGAGAAAGAGGTGAATAAAATGGAAAAGAAAATTCATAAGGGTCATGCTAAGATTTAGATTTCCAACTCCACCCAATTCTTCCCCAGCTCTCCTTTCAGCTGCTACTAGCTTCCCAGGAAACAGAAAACAATAGGCTACTGATTGAATTTAGATCTAAACATCAGGCAATTAAAGGTGAGCGAAGTAAAACAGTGGCACTTAGAATCCAAGTCCATATATATCTATTAAAGGACATAGTCTGTGTGCCCCATCCTTTACCATGTGTTTCTGGTTCTGAAGTCAAACTTGGAAGCCCATAGATTTTGGTAATTATTCTTTTGTTCAGAGTTTCTAGCTGGCCTTTTAAAATTAATTTCTTCCAAGAAAGTGTAAAGATCTTACAGTGAAGAGAAAGAAAAGCATATCAATTCTAAATAGACTGGGTCCTTATCATGATAGTTGGGAAAATCTGAGATCTTAGGATAAAGGGACAGGAATTGGACAGTTGGACTTTATGGTATGGAGAATGGTAAAAAGATTTGGTTGTTTCTTTCTGACTCCCTCCAGGAGAATTTAAGTGAAGTGCTTATTCTGATGAGCTTCCCTGAGTAGCTTCCATATTATTTAGAAAATCCTACTAATTTATCTGAAGTTGTCTCATATATAATAGCTGACACACTTGTGTATCATCTTTTTCTTTCTGTGATAGCTCTTTGTCCTATTTCCATAGCATTCATTCCTTCAGTCAGGAAATTTGAACTGAAAATCAACTACATGCTCGACTGGAACCATTGGTGAAAAGGTGACTAAGGTACTGTTCCACTTGCTTATTGCTGTTTTAAGAAACCAACCTCAAAACTTAGTAGCTCAATGCAACAACCATTTTACTGTATTCCATGATTCAGGAATTCAGTCAGGGCTCTGCTGGGTGGTTCTTTTGATCACTTGAGAGTGTTCAGCTGGTTGATGGGCTAGCCTGGGGGGTCTTTCACATCACCCCTCATATGCCTGGTGGTTTGGCTGAAAGGCTAGACTCAGTTGTTCCTGTCACCCAGGAAGTCTACATGTGTCCTCACCAGCATGGCAGACTCAAGATGGTTAGAGTTCTTTTATAATATATTTTTATTTTAATTGCCACTTAGTAATTGTATATACACTTGGGGTATACTATGACATTTCAATGCATGTTTTTAATGTGTAATAAACATATTAGGATAATTGGCATATATATCACTTCATATTTTTTCTGTGTATTGTGAACATTTAAAAGGATATTTGGTCTTCTAGTATGGCATCTCATGTCTCCAAGAGCTAGTGTTCCAGTGACTCAGGTGGATGATGCCTAGAAGTTTATGACCTAGCCTCTGAAGTCCCAGAAAGTCGATTCCACTGCATTCTCCTAGTCAAGCAAGTCACTGAGAGCTAACCTAGATTCAAGGGGAGGAAATTTAGATGAAACCTCTCAATGGAAGATACAGAAAAGACTTAGTGGATAATTTTAACCTTTCATAGACACCAGAGTTACTATCTTCAAGAGATTATAAGTCACAGAAGCAAGAAACAATTTGGTCAACAAATAATCCAGAGGTTTATGCCACTTTGAATGAATGACTAGAAGTCCTACTAAGTAGTATAGTGAATGACTTTTTATGACTAAGTCATAGCAGTTCTGGGATTTTTTCCTTTTGCTCTCCTGGAAGGTTCCTATGGCACCCCATCTCCTGCTCACCATTCCATGTTAAAACAGAAAATAGCCAATTCTGCTGGCAAACACATGCACAGGGCATAGTGCACAGCCTTCTGTCTGCACACAGCTGCCTCTGTCTTTCTGATTGGTTAAAACCTAATTGTCTGACTGAACTGAGAGGTTGCTAAGTGATTACTAATTATTTAAGCGAGTTCAGTCAGAACTAGCAATTGGCATTGCTGTTTAGTCTGCTGGGACTCTTCCCCCTTCTTCATTTTTACTAACTCGTACTCATTTTTTTTGAATTCAGTGTGAGGAACCCCTTCTTATTGGAAAACTTTTCTTGGCTGCCTTTATCCCAGTTGTATTTAGATGTCTTCCCCTGAATCCATTTGTCCTCTCTTCTTCCAGATAATCTCCATCATTCCTACATTTTATTTTTTATTGTATTCCTTGATTTACTTGACTTTACTTCCCCCAAAAGATAAATTATTAATCAAGTAGATATGTCTACAATGTGTATGTCACCTATAAACCAGGTCCTCTCTGAGGGAGCTACAGATACTGGCAAACACATGCACAGGGCACAGTGCATAGTCTTCTGACTGCACACAGCTGCCTCCATCTTTCTGATTGGTTAAAATCTAGTTGTCTGACTAAACTAAGATACTGGAGTGATTCAAACCATTACAGTGGCTCCCTACACATGTGGATCTCCCAGGTGAAGGCAGATACTGAATCATTACAAATGTGTTGAGTGTTCCAAAAAAAAAAAAAAAATGCCTGACTGAGTCACACTGGTAATGATGGGGACTGTGTCATCTTTCCTGTTGTTTCCAGGCTGAATGACATATAATAATACCACCTCAAGAAATGTTTAAATGCATGAGTAAATGTTGGTAGTACATTCATTGAATGTGTGGATACTTATATCAGCAGAATGCCATTTCTCTTATTATCAGTTTCCCTCAGAGACTTTTATTAAAGCTTTTATTAAGAAATAGTGGGGGAAGAGCCAGCATTTGGACCCAGTCTACCCTCTTTGCTGCCAGCCAGATTGTGCTAGTCTCTGCTCATCTCTGGATCAGTCTTATGTCTGGCTGGGAGCTGGCAGATGATGCCTCTCAGATTAAGGTTTCTTCCCTGTTAACCATTGACTTCTGTTATCACGATTCTGTTTATGGGTTAACCATAATTTCTTTTTTTAAAATTTTTTTTAGCTGTAGATGGACACAATACCTTTATCTTATTTATTTTTATGTGGTGCCGAGGATTGAACCCAGTGCCTCACATGTGCTAGGTGAGTGCTCTATCACTGAGCCACAACCCTAGCCCCTAAATACAATTTCTAACTGTCCATTATGTTTGATCCTTTTGAATAATTTGTGTCAGCACCTAATTGGGGCTTCTTTAAGCTAGACCTGTCTTGGGTAGACACATCTTTCCCTCTATTACGTTCTGGTGGACATATTTGGTAGTTACATTGATTCTCCCTGTAGGCTTTCCTTCCAGTATTGGCTTGCCCTGAATATGATTTCTAGATCCCAGGTTCTTACAACCAAAAATAAATAAATAAATAAATAAATAAATAGGTAGTGTGGTCTTTGGAATTAGATGTAATTGACATTGAAAGTATTATTCTACTTGCTAGGTGTATACATCTAAGCCTAATTTTATCATCTGTGAAAATAGGGATAATAATCATGACTCTGTAGGGTTATGTTAAGTATAGTTCCTACCATTTAATTGCTGGGAAAATGGTAGTTCCTTCCCATATTTCATCACAGTCTATCAAATTTTGTATTCAAAACAAAAATTATTGATTCCTTTCTCTCCAGTATATCATTTACTTTACAGTGTTTTCCTAAGTGAGGATGTTAGTTTGCTTTCAGAGATGATTTTGACTACACCATTATCAGAGTTTCTGGACTCTGATCACATGGCTACTCTGGCTTCCTCATTTGGAGAGTCTGGGCCCCATGGCTCTGTCACAATGGTTTCTGTAGCTGCAATGATATCTTCTCCTTCAAACCCTTGCTTGGTGCCTCGATAGAAGGAAAATGCAAGGGAATGAGGCAATATTTCAGAGGAGATATTTTAGTAGAAGTCATACTTCATAGACCTGGGCCGTGCCATGAAGATACATTCCCTCACATTCCTCCAGATTCTACATCCATCTACCACCCCTTTTCTGGTTCTTTGATCTAGAGGTTAATGCAGTATATTTAGGCATCACATGATATGACACAGTCTCATTCTTTGAACTTTCATAGCACTTAAACATTTATTTTCCTGTAGATTATTTTGTATCATTTTGTTATTTTGTCTGTACGTTTCATGTGTGATTGAAGTTTGCCAGTCATAAATCACTCAAATAAGACTAAGTTCTTTAATAGCAGAAGTTATGAATGAATAGCCCAATGCATTGATAAAGGCCAAGAATAACTGATTTAGGGAGAAGAATGAAAACAGAAGTTAAGGAAGAAAACTCAGAAGGAAGAGAAGCCCAAGAAAATGTAGCAAAATGGAATGGTAGAGAGTTCCAGTAGGAGAATTTAGGAAGGGTGGATTACCAGACTTTGACTGCAGAATCATTTGGAGAGCTTTGGGCACATTCCATACATGGGCTCAGAAGAGTAGTGATGTTGGAATCCAGCTGTGTTCTCATCAGTTCCAAGGAGAGCAGGAACAACTTTCCTTGATCCAGACCTTAAATTTTAATGGGCATTAGAATCCACAAACCTGGTCCTTTCTTAAAGAGATTCTGTTTCAATATGTAGTGCTAGATACTCTGCATATTAATAGGCACAGGTGATTGTGATGCTGGCAGTCATAAAAAACTCTGGGGTCTCCTGCTCACAAAATTGTCCAAGGTTATATTGGTTGTTTGGCAGCTCTGTGATGTTTTTGTAGTGGCCTAAAGTCCCCAAATCACAAAATCAGAGAGATTAAGGGGCAGTTAGAGGGACAATATACCAGTGCTACTCAAGGGGGACACTATTGTCAGTTTGGGTGAGATCATTCATTGTTGTAGGAGACTGATTTTGCTGTGTAATACAAGATGTGAAGTGTCCATAGTTCCCAGAAATTAGATTCTAACAGCATTCCTCAGTCGTTCTAATGACCAACAAAAACCCCACCCCATATACTTCCTCATGCTTCCTAATGGTGCAGTAACACCCCTGTTGCAAATGACTGCCTGTGTAACCCCTTTGTTTTATGTAGGGTGAAAAGAGAGCCAATAACTCACCTTGCAGAGTGCTTGTCTAGGGTGTGCAGGAACCCAGGTTCAAATCCCCAGCACCTCGGGAAAAAATTTTTTTTAAAAATCTTATGTGGGAGGGAAATATGTCCCAAGGCATGAAAGAAAATTCTCCAAAGTTTCACAGTGGGCTCTTCTTGAAGTAAAATACTCTCAAGTCAGATCTACTCCATTCTATATTTCTACAACTGAGTATGGGAACATAAATGCAGGTTTGGTTCGATGGTCAGCTTTATTAGAAAGGACAGAGACAATCTTACTAGGATCCTATTGTCTCTGACAGCATCCAGTAAAATTCTGGCTATACAGTAGGCATCCCCCAGAGACTGAACTGAATTGAGCCATAAAGTTTACTCTGTGTGACTCCTTGAAGATAAACAGGGTTTAGAACCCCTTATAAGCAGTGAACCATTCACATGTGTCTGTACTGTTAGAAGAGAATCGACTTTGAGGAGAAAATTAGCTCATTAGCATATTCTTGATACATCAAGGACATTCTTCTAGACAGAGTTCAGGAGTCTCTAGTGAGACTACTCCTCACTATAGTGTACATGCTAGGAGGGCAGCTAATTTTGCCTTTGGTAGACATTCCATAAATATTTATGGATGAAAGAATGGCTCACCATATGAACAAAATGTTGTTTAGTTTCTTTGGACAAGGGTAGAAGAAGCAAAGATTTACAAAGATTTTATCCCTTTGGAGAAAAATAGCAAGTAAATATGAGTTAAAAGAGAACACCCTATAAATAATGTTTCTTTTTACAACTCAAAGGCTTTCATAATATACTAAGGAAATAATAATTTCTAACTTGCAGTGACAGATGCTAATGGCTAGACTAAAGTCCTCAGAGAGACTGCTGGTATTATTGCCCTGTGTACTGTCCTTTCTTCTGTCTTGTTCAGCCCTGTCAAGGATGACATGGAGGCATGGGGCTGTAGCTCAGTGGCAGAGCACTTGCTTAGCATGTGTGAGGCACTGGGTTCAATCCTTAGCACCACATAAAAACAAATAAAGGCATTCTGTTTATATACAACTTAAAAATTTAAAAAGAAAATGACATGGAGAGAACACGGATGGCCTGTGATGAGTTTTACAGATGGCAGGGAACTGGGTAGCCAAGTGAAAGTATCAACTCAGAGTCATTGGCTCTTAGTCATCAATAGGAGATCAAAATTAGAAGGATAAAATGTAACAGGAAAAATAAAGTGGGCTCCATACCACAATGAACCACACAAGAGTGATTTGTTTTAACATCAGCAGGTAAGGAAAAAAAAGTTTTCAGGGTTTCAGTTGATGAAAAGACCAACAGTGTTGAACAGATTGACTTTGCTATTCCTAAGGAGTTATATGACCCCAAACCACCTTTTTGAAGTCTAGTGCCTAGATTACAGGAGGCAGTGGTACACAACTGCACACATATTCTCTGGTTGTATCTTACTTGTGTGTACATCATACAAGTCACCTAAACAAACCAGAGCCTATTCAGGCAATAACCAGGATGTGGAAGGCATGTAACCCAGTTTTATAGTTAACAGTGGAAATAACTGGAAATAATTCACTTGGGTAAGAGAGGAGTCTGAGCAGTATTATGACAACTTACAAAGATTTGAATGACTGGAATTTAGGGCAAAGATTAGTCTGGTTCAACATATTCCCTGAGAACAGATTAAGGACCAATGGATTGAAATGTCTGCAAGTCAGATTACTGGCTCAACACCACGGAAAACTTTCTAATGACAGTATACTATCCAGCACTGGGATAGGCTGATTCACTTGGTAGTGAGCTCCTTGAGAGTTCATGTAGTGGTTGATTGATCACTTGGCAGGGAAGCCATGGGGCAAATCTGAACATCTGACAAGATTTGAGCTTCATGACTTTTAAGGTCCAGCTCAAGCCTGAACACAAGTTTGTGTGTTTTGAATTTTTGAAGTGATAAGTAAATTGGATTCAGTATATATGTATATTGTAACTGTCACTAAGATGGGTTGAATCATTATTTAGGGCATAAGTATCTGTCACTATTTAAACACCTATTGTTTCATAGACATTTAGATATTTTACCTGAGCTTTTATAAGAACACATATATAATGTGCACTAAAGAACAGTCCCTCTGCCAGAAAAAACTATATATTCTGAACTTAACTTCTGCCCAGCCAGGCATTCCCAATTATGCCTGTAGGTATACAGGTCAGGATTGCTCAGGGTAAATTTGCAATAAGGTAGGAAGGAAACCAATACAGGTACCTGTGATTTGAGCAGCATTGCTCTCAGGGTCAGGGTCAAGGTGAGGGGCCTTGCCTTGATTTCTGGCCTACTTTGTTTGCTTAGGTCAGGAAAGCCTTGCTGTTTGTCTGGTCTTTCAGCATCTGGTGCTGCTATTTCAACATTTTTACTATTCATAGTTGCTGACTTGTCTTCTTTTGATATGTTCTTTTTGAGTTAAGTAAGACCCACATGATAAAAATGCAAATAAAACAAATTTTATTCAGTGAACCATAAGCCACTCTCTCTTAGCTTGTCCTGTGTTCCCTAGTGCCCTCTAGAAGAGGCAAATGCTATGTTCACCATCTTATGGGTCTTTCCAGAGTGATGATGTAGGCAAAACATAGTTATTGGTGAGGTTTTCAGGCATGATCTTGGGGCCTCTTATCTGGCTCTGCCCACTTGTTTGTTATTTTGCTTTTCCTCAACTTTTACAATAGTTCATTTTTCTGGAGTATGTCCTCTCTTGTACCCAGTTCTGGTATTATCATTTTGTATTTCTCATCTGTTCTCAACCTGCTACCCTAACCTGGCAAGACCTTAATCTGGGACAGAAGTCATCATTTAGAAAGAGAAATCTTTTCTAGTTTCTATTTTCATTCTATATTTTCTAACCCTGCAAAATTAAATTACGCCTGTTCATCTGCTACTGACTCACTATATTCCACAAGCAAGACATTTGCATTTTTCTTCATAACAATGTCTTTCTCCTCAGGATGCTCTGGCAACTAATGTTTTAAGAGTCTCAGAAAAAGTCATAATAATAAAACCTTTCCATTCTAAACATCTAGAAATTGAATTGAGACCAAAGCATAAAGAAATATTATTAAAGAAGCTAAACACTTTCCAAACTCAACAATGACATGTTGAAAATTAAAAACTGTATTTGAAGTTCATTTAGGACATATTTGCATTATATTGCTTCAAGACATGGCCACATACATAGTTAACCTATGTATCACTTCAGAATACAATGTGTTGAGATATTTAGAAAGTCTGTGTGATATCTTGGAAAGTGAGAAAAGGGAGTGGGGGAGGAAATTAACCTATAGATTTTAGAGTTGGAAGGAACCTCAAGGATCAGCTAGCATAGGCTAGATCTCTGCCAAGTGATTGTATAGCCTCTGCTTTGAATACTTCCACTAACAGAATGCTCATTTTCTCAAGGCAGATTATTCCATCTTTAGACTCCTCTCTTAGAAAGTTCTTTTGGTCATACTAAAATCCATCAATCTTCTAGATCTAGATTGATCTAGACTAAACTCCTTTGGGCCATACAGTCCACATCAAATCCTTTAGCAATGTGAATTATTTTCATATGTTTAAAATAAGTTCTCACATACTGCCATATCTTCTGCCTGGAGTAAGTATTTCAAGTTCCCTCAGTGGTCATCAAATAACATTGTTTCCCACCCGTACATATTTTGTGAGGGCACAACAAGCTTCTTATGGAGTAAAATGCATCAGTTTCTCCCTTTGTGTCTTGTTTTTGGTTGGGGTAAATTCAGTGAGGTATATGAAAGGGACCTCAAATTGAAAGCAACTTGATTATTAATCAAATATGGATGTATTTGAGAATGAGATAATATAGGCCAGTTTGATAACATAATTTTAGAAACATAAGCTTTTACTTAGGCTGATAGCGATATCCAGGGTCGTAGACATCTGAAAACTGGGGACGACCCTCACTATGATCTGCAGAATGTTAGGAAACCATAAACTCTGTGGGCAAGAAAGGCCTTTAGATATCAGCTAGTCCAAGTCCATCATTTTACGGATGGATGTACTGTGGTTTGAAGAAGCAAGGGACATGCCCAATGTCCCACAACTAATAAGTGATGGAGAAAATACTAATCCATGTCTTTTGATTACCAATTCAGTGTTTCTCTACATGTTTTTTTTCCTTAATTTGGGACACAAACAAAAGCCAGCTAATAAAGGCTATCATTTTATCACCTTCTCTCATGGGTTATAAATCATATTGCACTGTGAAATGTATTGAAAAGTTGTGAAATAATATGAGAAAGTTCTCTGAAATTTTGAATTGATTCTCTAGAGCACCCCTATCACACTTACCAAATTCTTAGAAGTTAGTCTTTTGGACTTTTGAATTGAATTTGACTTTGAATTATATATGTAACAGAGAGGATAAGTCCCCATTATTGCAAGAGATTCTATACTGAGTACCTTGATAACATGGATACAACATGAGAATTCTTATAAACTATTTAGAAAATAGAATAGAAATAGTCAATAATTCATATTATTATGTGATCCAGCGCTGATGTCATATAATCTTATTATTGCAATATTGGTCTGAATAGAAACTCAAAATGGCTGAATTCCTCCTGACATGCACAATACATATGATTTTTCAAGTGATGGAAATTGGGAGTGTTGCTAGGATTTCAGGGTATCAGAGACAATAGTGGGTCTCCCATGAGTCTAAGTCCCTCTGAAGCTGAGGTTTTCCAAGTGGAAACTTCACTGATTGAGATGAGCCACTGGCCTTGTGTGAAGATGACCCAAACCTAGTTCTGTCTCTGAGAAGGACTTTCAGAGCCATGTGAGGACTCAGCAGTGTGACCAAATAAAAGTTTTCAAGTTTTAGGTAGGGCCATTTGTCATACTTGTGTCTGCCAGCTCAGACTGCATGTATCACAGTGCATAAGCACTATGATCATTTTACTAGAATGTGGTGCATGTTATTCAGGGGTCTACCACACCCCCCCCAAAACTCAGAAAAACCAGGAATCATTTTAAGAATTTGTTTCCATTAGTGGTCATGCTATAGGCCACTCTCATAGCTTCTTTACACAGAAGTATTCTTTACCAATTTGTATATAGATGAGTAGAACAATCTCAGTAGGTGTGTATGAATGATTTTTTGAAAAGTCCATTTAAACTCAGACATAGATCTTATTTTCCAGAAAACATGTATCCATAAAGCATTGCAAATTTGAAGAGAGAAAATTAACATTTGAGAGAAAGGATCATAGAAAACCCACTAAATGCCCTTTAAAAAATGGGCCTACCTTTACCTTTCAATCCTATAAGATAGCATGCCATTACAAATCCATGCCATCATTTATACTGTATTGATTTTATTGTCACAACTTTGGAAATACTCTGTCGTGTATATTTATGACAGCCTATAAATGTGCAGAATAATATTTAGAGACCAAGTCACTATTCGGAATCAAGGAAATAGAGGGCTATGTATAGAGGTTGGAGCCCCTTCATGGACCCAATGTATAGACCTAAGAAATCTGCCTAAACCTTTCATGAAAAATCAAGTGAAGAAGCACTTAAATAATAGGAGTTCAAACTGGAATTTCAAAAATGGAAAGCTCTGTAGCCCAAAGTGATGACTCCATTTAAAAGTCCTCATTATTTCCTGTCCAGGAATCCTCGAATGATAGCGTTGTAAAAGGAATTGACACTTGAACATCCAGCATACTAGGCATCAGGATTCTCTGAGTGGGCAGATGACAGCTTTGGCATATTAGCACACCCTGAATACATAACTCCCATTTATAAATCTGAAGTAACTCACATCATCTACTCAATACTTTGGGACTCTGGGCTCCAGTTGTATTGGTGCCAGATGGGGAGTCAATATGTTGTATAACTTAGAATAGTTATGGAGCTTTGCTCTGGAGAATGGGTGGGAGAGAATATGACTGTTTTGCTCCCACTTTCCTCATCCTGCATTAAAAACAAAGCACAAAGTTGGCTGGAATCAGAGTTAGCATTGCCCACAGCTGCTGAACTCTGATTTAAACAGATGCCATAACTATAGCAACGGGGAAATATTGGAATTTTGAGATTAACATGCTACTGAAATTTGCTAAATATAGCACAGTTTGTGGTGGGGGTGCATATTGTAGGTATTTCCTTTATTTTTCAAATGACAAAGTAAGTCAGGCTTTGGAAGGAAAGTTAATTTATTATATACAATGTCTGCTGAAGTCTCCCTATCTCCTGGATCTATATCTATAAATGTGTGTTTGGAAACTGAATAAGATACATCAGCTAGATTGTCCAAGGCATGAATGGAAATTGGGTTGTCATAAAGCCATCTTCTGATTTGTGTGGGTGTTGGAATATTCATCTTTGGAGTTTAGTGGAAAGAACCTCAGGTCTGGAGTCAGAAATCCCAGCCTCTGTGATTAGATCATTATGTGATCTTAGGCAGATCTCATATTTCCCTTTCTTAATGCTGTGGTTTAAATTCTTCAGGTTTCCTGTTCTCAAATTCTGAACTAGCTAGCATTAGGTTTCCTCCTACTATGTGATTCTGGAGGGTACTTATTGGCACCCTGTGGAATAAGAAAGATAAATCCTATCCCAGAACCCTTTTATTAGTGGTTGACATGTCAAAATGACTAGTGTTTCCTTACAGGAATTCCACTGGTTAAAGAAGTGATCTCTCTATTCGACAAGCCCTATATTGGGCCCATTGACTTCATGATGCCTAGATCCTCCTTTTCCTATAGCTGGGCCCCGAAGTAAGCCCAGCTCCCTATTCCATCTAACCCAGTAATGCTCTGAGCCCCATCCTGTCTGTAAAAGCTAAGAAATGCCATTGTGATATTTTTGGAAGCAAAGTTATATAGGAATCCAAGGTGGCATTGTTATTTATAGTGGTCAACCCAGTAGTACTCAATTCCTTGCAAAAAGTGCTTCTGGTTTAATGAAATAACACCAAGTCCCAGTTCTATATCAGCAGAATGTGTACTGGCTAGTTACTTATCCTTGTACTGAGAAAGGACTCTTTCTTGAATCTCAATTTCCTCATCTATCAAATGAAGTTTTGTGAAGATGATGTCTTTGCTTGTCTATAAGTTCTCAGGTGGCATCAAAGAATACCAGTTAGTGGGTAATGGAAGCGAAAGTATTTTAAGAAATGTAACACATTTAAGTTGTCTAGTCTTCCTTCCCAGAGGGGTAGAGTTCAAGACATGGAACTTTTGCTCAGTATTGGCCAACAGCAAAGATTGGGATCAATGTCCTGAAGAATAACAGACCAGAATGAAGGAAAACAGCCTGACATGAAGCTAGATGAGTCTAGGGAGACAGTACACAAAGCCAAGGGCTTTGGGGAGCCAGCAGAGCTGATGCATGAGGAAGTTGGAAGGGGAGGAATTTCCTGAGTGGAGAGGAATTTCCTTAGCTCAAGTACAGGGGCTACTGGCTTTTTTTTGTTTGGTATCTGCTGTTGCTGGTCTAGCAGCTTAGACTCAAACTATTTTGAAAGTAGTTAAAGGGTAAAAGAAGAGCAAACCAAATGTGAGGAACTATTCTTATAAAGTACAACAGGATTTAAGGAATAAGCATGAAAGGTATGAAACCAGGGTCAGCTACCAAAGTAAACCCAGTTCGAAGGAGAATGGTAAGTGGCTTTGAAGAGCAGCCCAAGGCAGGTCATATTTGGACACCACAGTGATTAGTTATATGTGTCAACTTGGATAGGGTGTGGTGCCCAGTTGTTTGGTGAAACTCTAGATGTTTCCATGTAGGTATTCTTTAGGTGAAATTAATGTTTAAATCAATATACTTTGAGTAAAGCAGATTATTATCCTCCATAATGTAGGTGAGTCTCATCCAATCAGTTGATGACCTTAAGATCAAAGATTAGTTTTCCAAATAAGAAGGAATTTGACCTAAAGAATGTAACATACAAACCTTGCTTGTTTCCCGTATGTCTGTTCTGCCCTGTAGATTTAGAACTTAAGATTACAGAATCAGTTCTTACATGAGTTTCTAGTCTTTCATCTTTTGTTACAAGTTCCACACTTGACAGCCCCTATAATCATCACATGAATCCATTCCATCCTTAACACAAATCTTAATTCTCTTTCTCCCTCCCTCTCTCTACATGCATGTACACACACACACACACAAACATGAGAACTATGGTTTGAATGTTTGTTCCCTACAAAATTCATGTTGAAATTTGATTGCCACTATGAGAGTATTTGGAGGTGGAATCATTGAGAACTGTGAGGGCTCTGCCCTCATTATTGAATTAATTCCATTATCACAAGAGTGGGTTCCATATAAGAGGGTGAGTTTGGTCTCTTGCTCTCTCTCTCTTTCTATTCTTCTGTTTTCTGAATAGTAACATTTCTCCCTTCTGGAGGATGCAGTATTGAAGGTGCCTTCTTGGAAGTAAAGAATAGAACATTGATGGCACCTTGATCTTGAATTTCATAGAATCCAGAACTGTGAGAAACTAATTTATATTGCTTACTGCTTTTAAACTACCTAGTCGGTAATGTTCTTTTAAAGTAGAAGCACAAAATAGACTGTATGTGTATGTGTGTCCTATTTGTTCTACTTATCCAGAGATCCCTGACTTGTAATTGATATCATGAAGATGCAATATAGTTTTAAGGAGAGATGATTGCAAGTTCATGGAGAACCTTGAGTGAACTATCATTATGAATTCTTTCACCAAGTTTTCAGTCAGTCACAAAGTGCTAAATGAGTAATACTAAAGTGATGATAATTCATTATTAATTATAATGTCTACCAAGTTAGTATACATTGTGCCATAGAGACTGGTTGGCACAACCTGTATTGACTTAAATTTCTGAGATGTTAGTTCAGAGCCTGAGTGGAAGGCCATCACCTTCCTGTCAGAGAAACTTTACTCCCCTGAGGAGAACAATGAAAGCTGGGCATTCTCTACCAAGGGTAGGTATCGAACTAGAGAGGGCCTCCTGATCTGTCAGATTGATAATGTGATCGAGAAGATTTTCTGTGTCTCCTCTTATTCCAACTTAATGGAATTAGTGCCATTGAGATAACATACTCATTTCTTTCAGTTCCTCACTGTACCAATGGGGACAGTGAAACTGAGAGGAGGAGACACTTTCCCAAGCTATACAACTTGATGGTGTAGCCTGGTCAAGCACTCAATTCTCCTGACAATATCTAGGAAAAGAAAGGAGAAGAAAAGAGATAAAGTTAGTTTGATAAAGTGAAGAATGAATGAATTCTCATTGTGTTTTTTCTATGGGCCATTTGGTGAGTAGTTGTCTCAAAGTCAAGAAGTGTCTGATTTTTTTCACAGCTTGATAGGAAGCAATATAGAAAAGTATGAAAAATAAAGTGAAATAAAACAGAAGATATATTCATATTCTCTGCTAAATCAAAAAGTCAAAGAGGATCAGTATAGAAGAATTTCATTAACATGAAAATGAGCTCTCCTATGTTGCTTTTGTCTCTTTTGGACATCTATAATGGCATGAAAGCCATTGCACTTAGTCCAACCGCATTGGCCAAAGAGTGTTTTTTCTTGATAAAATAAGGCTACACTGTGTTTGCTGTGGGACCAGATTTCTCTATTTATACTCCATGTTTTTTCAGGAGTTTGGTCATCTACATAAGAATACTAAATTGATCAACAAAAAAGACATAAATGTTTGTTTCAATTTGATTCATAAGGTTCATCCATTGGACTTACAGTGAAGTTGAAACATTTTTATAAATATAAATTTTTAAAATATGCCAGCAACTCATAATTACCTTGGAATGTGTCAAGATAAATCAGTAGATTTGGTGAATAAGTGACTCTCCTTTGCATGTTTTGTTTGTGTATGTTTTCCATTTAGGATTTATTAGTATAAATCCCCCTGATACATCATTAAAAGGAGAGCATCCAGGAGATGGAAGATGATCTAGTGGTATTATACTTTTAAATTCTACTGCTCTTTGTGGAAAAGCATTTTGTAGTAAACTGTCATATTTGGGAAAAGCATTGTTCTGCAAATTGCATGTATTATTAGGAATATGGGGTGTTTCACTATATATTCCATGGAGTCCCTGGGCTCCTCACTGAGCTGCATCCTCCTAGCAAAGCATCTCTCATGGCCAGGAGGAGGAGATTAACTTCTGTTCTGCTCCTTCCCTGTTTGGAGCATAGTACAGCTCTGATCAGTACTTTAAAGAGCCTCCTGTTTATACCCACTCATAGATCTGCAGAAAGTATTTGCAAAGCACATTGGAATTTTGACAGCAGGCACCCCTGGGGTGGAGAAGGTACTTGACAGCTTTTTCCTTTTTTTGAGTTTCCTTGTATTTTTTTTTTCTTTTGATGGAATGAAAACTGCTACAAGTTGCTTCTGTGATCTCACTATTCTCCTCTTTTATTTATTTTTATATCCTTTTCTCTTTTCCCAGATACCAACCAATGATGTACTTAAGTGGCTTTCATCCATTCATTCAAGTATTTACTGAGTTCTACTTTGTGCAAAGCACTGTGCTATGTACTGAGTCTTTTGAGTTATTCTTTTCTGCTGTTGTTGTACCTTTGGATATTACAAAGGTAATACATATTCATGATAAAAATGTAAACAGTACAAAAAGATGCAAAATAAAAAGAAGATCCATTTTCATTTTAAGCCCCTTGTCTCACTCCTTGAGTGTATTATCAGTAACAATTTCTTGTGTATATTCTAGACATTCTCTATTTGTATGTATACATTTATACACACACATAGGTACAGGCATGCGTCCACCACTATATGCTTTTGGGAAACAGATTGGAGAATGCTAGTCACAATTTTGTGCATCCATTTCTATGTATATTCTGGTATGTTTCCCATGTCAGAATATACAGATCCCCTGATATCCTTAAAGACTGCATGTTTGAAATATGACTTGAGTAAAAAACTGAGTTTTGGTGAGTTTTCTACAGACAGTACTGAAGTGGCCCATGTTGAATGTAGAAAGATTATTCATTCACTGTCCTCAGGATTCTTTTGACTTTTCTTTATATTGAGGATACTACCCACTCATGCATTCTTATACTCGAATGAGTCTGGTGTCTTGAAAAATGCTTTAGAAAGATCAAAATTAGCTTCCTTTTTTCCCTCCCTGAACACTATGTGTCCACTGTGACCTTAGATCACTTTCAACGCAGCTCTAAAATTAGTCTATAGAGTAGTTTGGTGGTAATTTCAGTGTTCCCTTTTATGAGTTTTCTCCTACATTTTCAAACTGTATTCACTAGTTTGGTCTCATTAACTATAAAGTTCTTGCCTGTTTGAACATGTTCTGTAGTCACTAGTTTTCATTTTGACCATGTGCAATGTGACTACTCTTTCAAAGAACTATGAATTCTAGCTCATTCATATTCAGCACGTACTATACAGCAGCATTGTATGGATCAGTTCTTTAAGTCCTCACAACAAATGCACAAGGGAGGTGTGATAATTATTTCCAAATGGCAGATAATGCATAGGAAGTTAAGGACAATGTCCAAGATCACAGCTAACAGATGAAATAACTGAAATTTGAGTCCAGATTTGTCTGACCCTGAAAGCTGTATATTTACCCAGTATATTTAAATCGGCAAGTGTTTCTTGGCCAACCCATCTTGCAGAGCAGTTCTAGCTATTGTGAACCTGTGAATCTTTGAATGACAAGCCACAAGAATCGTGACACCCTGAGCACAATTCCATGATTCTGTGCTAGAAGGTGGAGCTGTGTTTTTGCATGCTGAAATAGCACTTTTTGTACAAGCTAGACTATAGGAGGGATCTTGGTTGGATAGAAGCACTTCCTGTTTATAATCCAAGCTACAAAGGGATTCTCACATTATGAAGCCCACAGTATTTCCTGTGAAATACCATAATGAAGTCCTTAGGCAGAATTACCAACTATTGGGCATAAATGTTTAATACCTTCATGCTCCAAATTAGAGCTATAGACGTGAAACCCCCACTTTGAACCAAAACACCAATAAATAAGAGAGAAATGTATTTTATTTTATTTTCCTGATCAGAGTTCTCCAGTTTTCCTACCAGTGCTTCAGTATTCAAAGAAAGGTCATTTCAGATATCAGGTAAATTCCCTTTGTTTCTTCACTCTGGTTATAAGAGTTTGTTTGTTTTAGTTAGTTTTGGCCCTCGTTTTACTTAGTTATAACCCTAGAAAATAATCCTGAAAACCTGGAATGGGAACAGTCAAACCAATAATAGTTGCCCTGGAATTGTGCAGTATTCCTGACAATAAATGTGTAGATGATATGTTTATTCCAATTCAAATACAATTAAATTCAATGAATATTTGGTGAATGCTTGCTGTGGAAGAGATAAAGAAGGAATAACATGGCTCTTACCCTCTAGGAGTTCACAATCTAATGGAAACTGACTTTTACAATTTTAATTCTCAGGCAAGACAATAGTAAGGATTTGTATAGACGTTTAAGTGCTATGGGATTCATTGTGATAGAGTTGTATGTACACATAGTATAATTTGTTCAATTTTATTTCATGATTCCTCCCTTTTCACTCCCCTCATCCCTTCCTCTACCATTGTCCTTTCTACTTTTGTGAGAACACTTTTTATTTCACTAGACATGATGTTCTTCGGTTCCATTCATTTACCAGTAAATGCCATAATCTCATTCTTCTTTATGGCTGAGTAGAACTCTGTTGTGTATATATACCACATTTTCGTTATCCCCTCATTTATTAACAGACACCTAGGCTGGTTCCATAAGCCTACTATTAAGAATAATTGTAATGCACTAACAAAAACATAATTGAAAAGTACAATGAAAGTGCTACAGAAGTAAAATTAATTCTAATTAGGAAATTTGGAAAGATGCTATTATTAAAGTTTGGGTCTGGAATATCTCCCAAAAGCTCATGTGTTGATTGCATGGTCCTCTCTGCAGCAAGGTTCAGAGGTGGAGCTATTAGGCAATGATTGGATCATGACAGTTCTGACCTCATCAGTGGACTCATATATTCGATGGATTAACTCACTGATAGCTAAATGTAATACTGGGAGGTGGAACATAGTTGGAGGAAGTAGGTCACTATGGGGGGTGCCCTGAAATGGTTTATTTTTGCCATGGTACCTTCCCCCACTCCTGTCTCCTTCTTCCTGGTTATTCAACAGCTTTCCTCTGCCACACCTTCTTTGATGTTTCTGCCTTGGAGCCTACTGACCATAGACTGAATCTCTGGAACCATGATCCAAAATGAGTTTTCCTTCTGGTTTTACTCAGGCATAAAGAAGATTGAAATTATGGCATTTTCTAGTAAATAGAAGAAACTAGAGAATATCGATCTAAGTGAAATAGAAAGAAGGATGGTAGAGGGAGGGAGGAGGGCTGGGAAAAGGGAAGGATCATAGCATGAAATTCACCAGATTATGCTCTGTGCATGTATGACTATATAACAATGAATCCCATAGCACTTTGTTTAAATTTCTATATAGAATTTTATTTTCGTCTTGTCTATCTGAAGGTATTTTGGTCACAGTGATGAAAAGCTGATTGACAGATGCTCTTTGAAGGAAGATTTTGAGCTTGGATTTAAAGGGTCAATGAAATTATTACAGAAAGACAGTTAGGTGAAAGTTATTTTATGCTGAGTAATCATATGCACTACCAGTGTACAAGTCTATGGATAGAGATTGGTCCCTTAGAGTGGAGAGCAGAATGAAATACCACTGAAGAGGTAACCCAGTTCATGAAGAGTCTTGAACACTAGGATTAGAGTATGTACTTGTATCTGTATACTAAGGGAAATCTTGGATAGCTACCCACCAAAAGTCATAAAAGAGTTTTCCCCCATCATCGTAGCTCCTGGGTTTTTTCTCACTGGTCTCTGTACCAACAGATCCCTTTCAATTACATTTCTACTCATTTGGTGAACATTCTCTGTGAAATATACTTAACTTTAAAAAACACACCAGATGAAGATCTCACATAATTTAATCTGATGTTTCCAATACATCAATGATACATATAATATATTTCTTTTTCCAATAGTATATGTAACTACATATACTCTGTGTGATCATTGACTAAGATTATAATCCATGTTAATATAATCCAGGAGTGTTTATTCGTGATCTGGGTGGTATTGCATCTGGAATTTATTCTACTCTGTCATCTGTTCCACTTTGAGCTTCCACCAAAACAGTTCTAGCTATTCTATCAGGTTTCTCTTGACTGGCTCTATTTATTGTCTTTCTCTGGTATTCCTATAAGAATGTCAGATTAAATTATATCAGATGCTTCTCTCTCTAAGATAAGTTAAGTTCGTTCCATCCTTTCACCATTCAGCTTGTCATCCTATCATGAACAGGAATTAGCTTCGTTTGGCATGATTTGTGTTTGAAGAATCTGTATTGACTACTGTTTATCACTAGGGTTTCCCCTAGGTGCTCATAAATGACTGCCTTAATAATTGTCCTCACAGCTTACCAGATATTGAAATTAAATTTATGAGTTTAATTCCTTGAGTTCCCTGGGGATGTTTTTCATAGAAAATTGGAGCAGGGCAGTTTCATGACTCACAACAACTCTTCCATAAGAGTCAGTGTGATAAAGAAAAATAATTTGCAGAGAAACAAATTTAGACTTCTAAATTATTATTATAAAAATTGACAAAAATTTAAAAAATGGAATACAAAAATATATCCTGTGTCCTTTAAAACTATTTATTTTTTGCACTTACACACATTTTGAAGTACGATAACAGATGCCCAGAAAATGTTAAACCACTAGTTTATAGTCTTTATGACAGCAACTGGAAAGTTGATCTTTTTTACATTTGAATTTTTGCACATTTGAAAAATAGCCCAATAATGGCACTTTTTAAAGGTTATTTTATAAGTATTGTCAGTCAGACATATGCACAAGTACTGTTTCAGGTTGCTTAGGCAACCTGCCTGCCCCATTGTGGTTGTCTTTACAACTTACTGATAATAAATTGACATAAGACTTGGGTCTTACCTTCACTGAATGCAGGGCAGGTACACTGTAACTAGGCTGTGGGTGGACCAAAACTCTCTCTCTCTTGGCAAATGACTGGCAAGAGATTAAAGCACTGATAGCAAATAGTAGGATGCTCTGAAAGGACTGGGTGCATACAATATTGAAAAACACCAAGAGTTTTAGTGGGGCTTATATTTCTACAGTTGTCTGGACTCTGACTGTCAGTGATGCTAAGAATGTATGGAACAAACAGTTTACATCAGTCATTGTAAATGAGTAATCTATTTTCTCTAACTAAAGCAGTTTGGATCCAGTGAACATGTGATAATATATTCACTATTCTTGATGTTTAATTGAAAAGGTAAGACTTCTTTTCTTCTCTAAGCTAGGACCAGACCATTTCCAGTGATTTTGTCTAGAGGCAAATGATGTTTAAGAGCTCTTTTGTTATGTTCTTTCATAGACATAATGAATATTCTGGAAGTTATTTTATCATGCATTTTGCTTTGCTTCATACCATCACTGTAATGCATAGGTTTTTAATTTGTTTACGTGAATGTTTTTATGCCAAAAACTCCCATCCAGGCCATCCAGGCCATGCAGCAACCAAGCAATGAGTGAATGCTACACTATATGCAGTCCCAACATGGGATGATATTTAGGATGAGAGAACATACATTGGTTACCTACCAACTTGACAAGAATGGATCACAGAAATGTGAGACAGTCACTTTGTTCACTGAGAGAACAGACCACACCATGAACTCACATGCAGACTTTTTTTTTTTTTTTTGCCATGCTGGGGATTGAACCCAGGGCCTTGTGTTTGAGAGGCACTCTACGAACTGAGCTACATCCCCAGCCCCACATGCAGACTTTTATACCTTGTTGGAAATGACTTGACAAGAATGGATTCCAAATCTGACATCCTCTATCCTCACTTCTCACCAATATGCTCTGGAAGGGTGAATGGATGGTGAGTTCCTTAAAGATTGTTAGTGGGAAGGAAGCCTTGGGTTTCAAAAGTATTTGCATGGTGTTTTCAGAAACCATTATATTTTTAGCAAGGTAGAACATTTGTATCTGAATCTATGGTATGATTTGTTCTCTTGTTGAGCATAGTGACTGTCTCTCTTACATTTTTCTGATATTTATTCTGCAAATCAGCTGCATGAGCCCCTGCCACTCTACTGAATAAGCTTTCAGGCATTACCTGCCTGCTGTGTTCCTGTGGAGGGATGGCAGTAATCTCTGCTAAGATAAACGGGAACTTCTGTGGATAAAGTGCAAATGCAGTGAAGTGTATGTGGCTGCAAGATTTAATGCCTCTACAGGTAATTTTTTTGGAGGGGGTATCTGGCATTTAATCAAATCCAAAGTCATTATGTAAATTTAATCACCTTGCAACACACTAGTAATTTTATTATCTCCTTTTCATTTGACAGTGCTTAGATACAAGTTGAGCTTGGAATTTCAGAGGTAGAGCTCTGCTGAATGGAGGCATATTAAGGAAAATGTACTGTGGAAATTAAATAAAACCTTTATTCTTGCTATTGATTGTCATTCTTGTATGTGTGCAGGTGTCTAACAAAGAGTTTTAGAATACAGTGTACTTATTCAAAGTTTTTTACCTTTCTTAAAGCTCCCAATGAATTTGCAAAGAGCCTCTTTATAATGGACTGTATTAAATCCACTCCTGTCAAATGTTATTGTTCACCCTGAACAAGATACAAATTCAAACTCTCCTTAACACATGAGCTTTACACTCATGTAGCCCATATTTGCTTGACCTCTGCTCACTAGAATTCTCTCTGTGGTTAGATTGTTTATGCCATAAGATTTACTTAAAACTTAGGACAATATTTCCATTCATCAACAATAGTTTTGATAGGTGTTTAAAAAGTACAGTGGGTTTGCAAAAGATGAAATTTGTCTATTTATGTAGACAAATTATGTATCACCATATCACTTTTTAAATGATGAGTTTGACAAAGAGAAGCCTTGGCAAACATTTCCCTAAAGGCACATGGAATTTTTGTCTCTGTGACACACACTAATAATTATGTCTTAATGAAAGTAATACAGTTTAGTACTTATCTGTGATCTAAAGAGCGTAATTAGAAAGGATGCAAGAAAGAAGACATGATATGTTGAATTGACCTTGCTAAGGCAGATTAAATGGCATTTTAGTTTTTTTTATTTTCTATAGTTCTGTTTTAATTTCCCCCACTTTTTCTTATCACTTAATTTTAAAGAAACTTTTGAGACTATCTCTTCTCTTGCAAACAAAATCACTAGGTGCTCCCTCATCTGTATTGGAACATGGAGACCCCTGGTCAAACATGAAATCTTTCCTTTAATGAGCCATTGTCTTTCCTCAGAATGGAAGCCAATGACTCAGGCAAATGTCCCTTATTCAGGCTTAACTCGGATGACCAGGTTTCCCCTACCCAGAGTGCTGCTTACTCCACTGAAATCTTCTTTCCAAAAACCTTTAACAACTCCCTGACTCATACCATGGTGTAATCTGGGACTAAAATTTAAGTGTCTTACCATACAGTTTCCCCTTGGGTTAATTATCTGTTTTCTTTTTACTACTAGTGTCACAGTTTTGTCATCCTAAAATGGATGTGAAATGACTACCTACCTCCATCTATTATTATAAAGATCCCACAAGACACTGGATATAAAATCATCCAGCACTAGGACTGACACAACCTATGCACAATGAGGGCAAGTTGCTTCTAAATGATCTTGTTGGGGGTAAATTGTTATAATCTAGGGTCTGACTGCCACCTAACAATGGGGCTACCATGCACAATACTACTGAAGGTCAGAGTCAAATTAGGATCATTGGGCTCTAGTTTGGGTGTCTCTCTTTGTGGGCTGCAGTGGATAAAATAGAGTAATTCCTCCTTTGTCATGGCAGCATATGGAAGCCAACTTTAACACAAACACACATACATGAGTTGCGGTGAGAGAGTATGCCAACAAATTATGATAGTGGAAAGTGATAAGATAGCTAGCACAGGATGTCCTGATTTGGCTAAAATTCAGACTTTAGGAAAGGGAATTGAGAATTACTTCTCAAACTCAGTTATCTATCTATTCACATAATTATCATCTTTTCATTCATTAAATAAAATAAGCACTTATAAAATGTTATTCTATTATATAGTAGATGCTAGCTAATGTTTGTAGGGCAAATTTGATAAACTATTTCACAAATATGGAAACTAAGGTTCAGACATAGGAAAAAACTTATTGAAAATCATTTAATGCATACATGGCAATGCCAGGACTCAAAGCTAAAAAAGAAAGCAAACCAAAACAAGATAGATTTTGAAGAGAGAAAGTGAAAATACAATTAATTCAGAGTCTGTTTTATGCCAGACACTGTGCTAGATACTTTCATATAATTTGTCTCATTTGTTTTCTGAAAACAATCATGATAGAGGTATTGCTATCTTTATTTTAAAGTTAGGGGAAATAAGGCTCTGTATTAGTCAGGATCTCCACATAAAACATCACACTCAAATAGGATAGTTTGAGAAGTATTTCATCAAAGCATTATTTCCAAGGTGTCGGCAGGGTCAGTTTCCCTAAAATACCCTGTAGCTAGAATTATGAAGGTGTTATGCCTCCCATAAAGATTTCCAAAGGAACACAGGGAGATAGAATCTAAAAACAAAATATCTAAAGGGATAGTCCTCTAGATCAGATAACCTTGAGATGAGCTCCAGGCAAGGAAATTGCAACAGTCTTTCTGGATGTTCTTGACTCTCCAGATTTGGAGATGGTGGTTTGTTCTACAACCTTGATTCTATGATGGCCCCCCACCAAAATCATTGATTTTCAGCTACTCTTATTTTGAGAATGGGAGTGATGACTTCTAAGGTATTGTTACAACTGAAATTATAATATTATTCCAAAATTTATATGGACAGGCCCAGTCCTAGAATAGTTAAAACAATGTTTTTAAAAAGTAATAAAGATGGAGAAATCACTGTACTTAGCATTAAGGCTAACTATATAGCTACAGTGATCAAGTCCATGTGATGTTAGCAAAGAATATAGACATAGATTAATAGAATAGAATAAAGGACAGAGAAATAGACTTACCCGATGTTTCCCAACTGATTTCTAACAAAGGTGCAAAATCAATCCAATGAAGGAAGGATAGTCTTGTTGACAAATGATACTGAAGTAATTGGACATTCATAGGCAAAAACAAGTAAGCACACAAACCTTGGCCAAAACCTCATATCTTATGCAGATATTAATTCAAAATCAATCATGCAAATGTGTAATGCATAAAACTAAATTTTTTTTGGAAAATAAACAGCAGACAATCCTGCAGATCTAGAGCTAGCCAAAGATTTCTTAGAGTTAACACCAATAGCATGATTCATAAGAAGAAAAAGAAGTAGATAAATTAAAAAATTGGAACTCATCAAAGTTAAAAACTTTTGCTCTGTGACAGATTCTTTTTAAGGTTGTAAAGATATACTACAAACTGGAAGAAAATATTTGCAGAACATGTACAAAAATAAAAATAAGGAACTCTCAAAATTCAGTAGATTAAAAGTAATCCAATTAGAAAATAGGAAAAAACCAAGAATAGAAATTACACTAAGAGAATGTACAGATGGCAAATAGGAACACAAAAAGATGATCAACATCACTAGGTATTACACAAACAAAAATTAATATCATGGTCTAATGTTCTTATATATTTATTCAAGCAGCTAAACTAAAAATAATAATATTAAAGGCTGGTGAATGCAGAGAAACTGGATCTGTCATACATTTCTAGTGGGTGATGGTATAGCCACTCTGAAAAATGGCTACCCCAATTGATGAGTAGTTGAACAAAGTGAGTGGTATATTCATAATATGGAATAATCCTCAGCAATGAAAAGAATAATTGAATGATATACACAACTTGAATGGATCTCATTGGCTTTGCTGAGTGAGAAAGACAATTTCATAGGGTAAAATACTGATTGATTTCATTTATATAATTTTGAAAATGATAAAGAAATGGAGAATAGATTGATGGTGTCCAGGGATTAGGGATGTTGGGAGGAGGTTGTAACTATAAAGAAGGAAATGAAGATGTTTGAGTGATGGAACAGTTCTGTTTCTGGATTGCAGCAGTGGTTACAATACACACATGTGATCAAATGACATAGAACTATACATGTACTTTGTACCATTTTTATTTTCCTGATTTCAATATTGTACTGCAATTACATAAGATGTAATCATTGGAGAAAACTGAGTGAAGAATGCATAGGAGCTCTCTGTATTACATTAGCAAATTCCTATGAGTCTGCAATTACATCAACATGATAGTTTAAAAAAAATGTAGCTTTGCAGTAGAGAAACCTGGCAGAAAGCTCCTTAATGCAGTGATCAAGGCTAACATTGGGTTTAGAGTGTAGCTCTGTAGCTCTGTGGTAGAGTGTTTGTATAGTATCCACAAGGCCCTGGGTTCCATCCCTACTAACACACACACTACACACACACATCACTAACTTTTCATGTTCATATATTGAACCTCTGATACTGTGTGATGAGAAAGTCTTCACCTCCTGCTATCCTTCCTCAAAATATATAATCCCAAACTAAATTCATGAAGAATTATCAAAGACAAACCCAAATTGGGAGACATCCTACAAAGTACTGACCATTAAAAAATGTCAAGGTCAGAAAAATAAGGACATATTGGTAAATTGCCCTTGATTCATGGTAACTAAGAAGATATGATGTATAAATACAACACTGTGTTCAGGATTCAATCCTGGAACAGAAAAAAAGGCATTTAGTAGAAAAACTGGAACATTATATAAAATAACTGCTTGGTGCTCTTTAACATGTCAAGATCACGAAAGATATGGAAGGATGGATGAATGAATTGTCTCAGGTTGGAAGAGACTAAAGATATTTGATTACTAAACACATTATGATATCCCAAAATTTGACCTAGCATTATTCTGTGAATTTGACAGTAGCAGGAAAAGAGGTGAAATATAAACCAAAACTAGTTTTAGTGAACAGTATTGTACAAAGGTTAATTTCTTAGTTTGATAACTCTATCATGGCTGTTTGATGTTGTCATGGTGCTTGCTGGATGAAGTGTGTGTGGCAGCTGTCTCCTGTTTTTGAAACTTTTCTGTCACTTTAAAATGATCTCAAAATAAACTTTTAAATAAAAAAAACCCTGGGAGATCCTTCTGTGTACAGGGCTGAGAACCACAGCTCGCTCATACATTTGGTCGTGCCTCATGTGTTTCCACTGTACTCATCTACTCCCCAGCCTATCCTTCCTCCCTCAAATTGCCCTGCTCTGAAGGGATTTGTTCTCCACTGGCTGGTAGCCTAAATAGAATAAGGGAAAAGTGTTTTTAGCACTCTCCCAGTAGGAAACTTATTCTAAAGTTAATAGCACATGGGCAGTATCCTATCTGTTCCAGCCAGGTGCCATTATACAGTAAGAATTTCCACCTAAGAGATCTGTGCCTTTTTGTAAAGCATCATTACATCACTGTTTTTCAAGGATCACTTCTGGATGTTCCAAAATGAATCCAATAAGAATTATGAGTCATGTGAACTGGTGAATCAGTGCTTTTTCTGCAACACCAAAAGACATTGAGCCTCTGTGGAAGAGAGAGCTAGATTTGTCTAGAGACTCCTACAATCCATTTTCTCTCTTTCTAGGCAGGGAAGGCCAGTCCTTGATTGGAGGCAGGAGTCCAGTGTTGTAGGTTGAGCTAGAAGCTTAAAGACAGCAAGGGTAGTCTTGGAGGGTGATGCTTTGATCTTAGGTAGAGATGGCCCACATCTTGTATAGCAAACTCCTATTGCTATGACAGCTTCCAAGAGCATACTTGTCTCATCAGAGGCTGGGACTTTTCAGTTTGTTCCATCCTCTTCCTGAAGTGCTGTTTTTTAAAAGGGCCCTGCCCTTTATCTTGCTGGGATTAGTCATTATGGGTTAGTGAACTACCCTTTTTCTCCCTCCACCCTAGCTTTTCATCTACACCCTAGAAAGGAGGGCTGTGTCTTTGGACGTGCTGAGAATCCTTCAAGAGAGCTGATCTGAGAGAAAATTAAGAACAGCTGGGGGTAGACACAATGACATCATATGACTCTAGCATAAAAGGAAGCTCAGAAACTCCAAGAAAGAGAAAAATAATGGAAATTGGAGAAAGGGGCTGAGACTTGGGAACTATGTAAAAGCTGATACCAGAGATTAGACTGGGGGCACAGTGCTCACTGAGATACTGGAACTCCTAGGACCTATTAATCTATTTTTTATCACCCAGAGTCTATATATTTAACAGGTAAAATTAAATTGGGACAGACAGGTGAAAGCTGTGAAAATGCCCTGAGGCAGCCTATAGTTATGATTAAGATTAACAAAGCAAATGGACATTAAGTTTATTGCAGCTAACCTTAGAGATTGGACCTTTTGCATGTAGACTTCCTTCTTCTACCAATTTTTGTGTGGGGTTGCATGTATTCTATATAAATTTATTTACTTTTTGTGTTGTTTTTTCTAAATAAATAGATTCCTTTACATAAAACATTGATTTTTTTTAGAGTGGTACATCTTATGAAACTGATAAACTTGTATAGTTTAAACAGAAGTTAGAGCTGATGTGGTTCAACCCTAATTTTACAAATGAGGAAATTGAAGCCTAAAGATTTAGCTGATGTGTCAATGATCATATACTGGCAGTTGTGGTTAGAGTTTAGGTCTACCAATTCCAAGGCAAGTACTGACCCCCATAACTTTTTTGCTTAGTTTAGCCATGCCCAAAGAGAATTCAAATTCTATCCCTTTAATACCACCAGTGATTGTCAGTGGCTATCATAGATAAAAAGCAGACTATCTGGGGTTAATCAAATTGCTATAGAGAATTTTCTCAGAATCTTTAACATTAATCATGATTTGGTAATTCTACAGCCATAGTGAAAAACAAAGTGCCAAGTTGCACTTTACTTGGCATTAATTTTATTAAATATTTTTTCTCTGAGTATCATTTTTAAATATAGTGATGTTGCTCTGTTTAGCAGATTTTATACATTATGTTTTCAACTTTATACAGCAATTCTGTTGTCTGTCTCAAGAAACCTCACAGATAACTTTTTATATTTCAATCTGTGTAACTTCAGCAGTTACTAGCACTTTGTATTGACATCACAAAAGCAGCCCAAATAAAAGAAAATATTAGAAGACTAATTTTCAAAGTGTTGAGGGGGAAACTCAAACTGAATATTTTATACTCAGCTAAACAACATGTAAATGTCAGAATGATATTTTCATGTGTACAAGACCTCAGAAAGCCTATCCCACAAAGTCTCTTTGAAATAAGGCCAATAAAACAAATTTTAAAACAAATTTAAGTGGTTAACTTGCCCAGAAGTCTCTCACAAATGTTCCTTTAATTTCTCAAGTCTATGTACCTTCCTCGTACTTTGAGGCACCTCCAGAGTAGGGTTTCTTGGAGACAGCCAGTATCTTTAGTTTGTATGACATTTTGTAGGAACCTTAAGTGACTCACCTCTGTTCTTTGGTTATAGTCTTATCTTTCATGATAAGCCTCTAACTACCTGAGGACACGATATTATTCATTTCTACATTCCCAGCAGTACCTGTCTCAGTGTTCTCTATGTGGTAGGTATTCATGAAATGTCTGTAGCAGTAAAGAAGGGAGAGAGAATTGGAGGGAAGGAAGATAGGCTGAAACAATGTATAATTTTATGAAAACAGATTCTACTGTCATGTATAACTAAAGATAACCAATAAAGAATAAAAAACAATGAAAAATAAAAATAAAAAGCTATATCTCTCATGGGAAAAAAGAAGTTAGGGTTGTTTACATTGATATGAGTAGTTCTGTCTTGTTTATGTGAGCAGAGAACATCCCAATGTGTGTCAATATTTTGTACTGCAGCACCCCCATATTTCCCTTAAGTCTGTGAGTGACTCAGTTAATTGAACATTGTTTATTGAACAATCAAAATATTGAAGACAACCTGCTTATTTGGACTCTACTTTATTAGTTCTCCACAACCCTCAAACTCCCTGGAAGTAACTCATGATGGAAAAATTATATGTTTGCATACCAATGAACATGCTTAAGTAAGGAATAAGAAGGGAAAGTAACCCACAAGTATTTTGTTTTGTCTGGAGTTCATCAACACATCTCCATAGAATTGGTGAAAAATCTTTCTTCCTCCCCCCTTCAACAAGGCAGTTATGTTTGCCCATCCAAGATTGTTTAACAAGTGTCACTGACACAATATGGATAATCATATTATTCCATTTTTATTGCTATAACCAAATACCCAAGAATGAGTATGAAAAATATGAATTGAAAGAAAGAACTTAATGGAGGGGATTGGCAACAAAATGGATATAAATGAATAATTAATTAATGAGATAAAATACCAGGTTGAATAACTTTTCTGGAAGGGATCAGAAAGGGATCAATAGTTGAAAAAAATGGGAAAAATTTAGAGACAAAGAGAAAGGAAAGTGAAATGTCAAGTCAATATAATAAGAGTCACAGTAGGAGTAGAGAAAAAATGTAAGTGGAGAGGAGCTTAATATTTGAAGATAAAGAACAAGAATTCTCCAATGTTGGGAAAATATAGATGAACTCACTTTAAAAGGACTTAGAGTTTGTCAAATTGGGTATATAAGATGAAAACTCTATCTGGATACATAGTAGTAAATTTTTAAAATATCAAAGACGTAGACAAGATTGCCCAGCAAGAAAAAAAGAGGTTATCTACACTTGTAGTGCATGTGATTCCTCAGCATAAATAAACTTTCACCTCAATGCCTGAGTGCCCCCAGAAACTCAATCACCTTCCACTAGGCTTTTCCTCTTAAAGGTTCCATCACCTTCCAATATCACCACACTGAGAACCAAGCTTCCAACACATGAATTTATTGGGGACACATCCAAACCATACAATTAATACACTCCTGTCAGCATCCAAACACTAAGAACTTAGCCTTGAATCAGACATTAGCGTTTGCAGGGCAGAGTTTGGTGGGTGGATAGTATTCCACATTTATTTTCTCATGGAATTATCTGTTGATATTTGGAAGCAGGCAGAGCAAGAAACACTAAAGTTTAAAGGAACATCATTATCCTTTTATAACCTTTTTTGTAGACAAATACCACCTTTTCCACCCATCTGAGAATCATCACTATATATTTAAGATATTTGTCCATGAAGTGTTTTTCAAACTTTCCATAGTTATCCTTTTGTTACAAATCCCAAAGTAAAGTGGCTGAGCAGAACAGAAAACAGTTGGGACAGATTCCCAAAATACATATATGACACTTTTACATCCCAGAGCCATCATTATCAGCAGGAGCAAATGCAAGCAGAGTTCCTCCCTGACTTGCTCTGCTCTATTCTTTCTCATTCTAATTCAGTTTCTGGTCATGTGTTTTTATCATCAAGTTCAGGTTGTTAGCAAAATCTCTAACATATGGATTTAATTAAGTTATTGTTCAGGTACTTGCAATTCTTACTACAGATTTCAGGAAATTGTGTAACATTTGGGTACCACATAGGTTTAATTCAGTTGATAGCCACAGAGCACCTGCTATGCAGGTTCAAGCCAGGAAAGTGCCTAGGTGCACCTGACAGTATGAAGGAAGTGGCAGGGGAGGAGTACAATTGAATGGTGGTTCAAAGCAGAGATAGAATATCCTAGTTAAACAAGAGAAAAGTTGTTTTTTTTTTTTGTTTTTTTTTTTTTTTTTTAATAAAAGTGACCTTAGAGACTGAACTTAAGCAGCAGAATTTCTACAGGCAGAAGCATTTCAGGAGGAAGGAAGGAACAACTTTAGTAAAAGTAACAAGGTGAGAAATAACCAGATTCATTCAGGGCTAGTAATGGTCCATATGTATTGAGTCATTAGTTTATACCATCCATAGTGTTAAGTGTTTCATATACATTCACTTGTTTAATTACCACAGCAATCTCATTAATTATAGGGAGTATCATCCCTACTTTACAAATTATACTCAGAGCAATTAAGTAACTTAGTCATCTTCTAAGAGATGGTAGAACAAGAATTCAAACCAGTTCTGTCAGACTCCAGAATCTACATTCTTAATCACTCAAATCTGTACCTCAAAAATAAACACATGATTGGAAAAAGGATTAGGGCCATTATGTACAGAGCTTTAGATGTTAAGTGAAGGACCCTGAACTTAAAGAGGAAGACTATGAAATAAAAGGGAAAGGAATTTTACTGTAGTAGGTAATGGACGGTAAGGGCTCAACAAGTGACACACCAATGAAGATATCCCCAAATTCTTTTCTTTCCTCATTTGTTCTTGTCATTACCTGGAAGGAAAATGGGTGAACAGAAAAAGAACCTCCCTTTTTTATTCTTAGAGCTTTCATGTAGAATTCCCACTTCTTGGAGTTCTTTTTGTTCTATCCAGTTTCCTGTCACTGCCCATGATCTTACCCCATGGAGAGAAGATCAGAATTTGAAATTCCTAGTTCAACTGGAAAATGGGGTTGCTTACATGTCAGTTCCTACTGAATGGTTTTGGATAACTGAAGCTCATGTTGTCTTTTTTATTGTTTCTTATTAGTTTTGATCTTTAATGTAGTTTCATTAATTGCCATTGCTTCATTAATGTAGATTTATTAATTTTCAATGGATATAATCTTCCTTTTCAATCTTATCAAGAAACTGGAAAACTCTCTTGCCTTTACTTGGTAGTTACCTACCTCTTTTATCAACCTTGATTTGAGGTCATAAAAGAACAAGTTCTTGGAGTCCTTAGACCCTCCAAGCTACAATCCAGTTTTTGACTCTCTGCATGAAAGATAACCTAAAGAGTTCCTAGTGGACTTGGTGGTAATACAGTCAGAAACATTTAATTTTTAATTTTGAAATAAATTTAATTTTATAAAAACATTTCAAAAATAGTAGAATTTTTCTAGGGATTTAGCTCATTGGGAGTGAATAAGCTTAACGTAAGTGTTATGGTTTGGATGTGAGGTGTTCCCCCAAAGTTCACATGTATGACAATGCAAGAAGGTTCAAAGGAGAAATGATTGGGTTATAACCTTAACATAATCAGTGAATTAATCTCTGATGGGATTAACTGAGTGGTAGCTGGAGGCAGGTGGGATATGGCTGGAGGAAGTGGTTCATTTGGGGCGTGGCTATGGGGTACATATTTTGTATCTGGTCAGTGAAATCTCTCTCTCTCTCTTAGTTTTCTGATCATCATGTGAGCTGCTTCCCTCTGCCACACTCTTCCTCCATGATTTTCTGCCTCAACTCAAGCCCTGAGGAATGGGGCCTGCCTCCGTGAACTGAGACCTATGAAACTGTGAGTCCCCAAATAAACTTTTCCTCCCCTAAAATTGTTCTGATCAGATCCTGTGGTCACAGCAACAAAAAAGCTCACTGAAACAATCCCAGCACCACATAAATAAATGAATAAACAAACAAACAAAGCGGTAGAGAGTTCACTTCATTCAGCTTTACCAAATGTCAATACCTTACATATTCATTTTGAAATTTCATTGATGCAATATTATGACATAATTTATAGATCTTATAAAATGCATGCCAGTTATCCCCAAAATGTCTTTTTTTCTGTTTTGGAATCTAATCCAGGATCTCACTATATTCTAGCAAAACTTCTGCCTTTCCTTGTCTTTTGTGGCCTTGATGTATTTGAAGGGTCCTCAATAATTATTGTGTAGAAAGTTTCTCAATTTTGGTGTATCTGTATTGAGTTTATGCTTTTCTAGCAAGAATTCCAAAGAAGTACATGTGCCCACCTCAGCATATTATTTCTGGGAGTTCTTAATATTTAAGTATTTCTCATTATTACTGATTAGAGATAGTAACTTTATTCAGTTCATTAAGGGGTTTTCTGCCAGATTTCTCCACTATAAAGTTACTATTTTTCCTTTCATAACTAATAAGATTATATATATATATATCGATATATATATATATATATATCGAGAGAGAGAGAGAGAAAGTTAATTAATTTGTTTTTGGTATTTTGTGCAAATGAGCAGATGCATTTCCATTTTCTTATATCTTACGTATGCTTCCTACATTAATTATACCATGCTAAAAACACTTTTTCAATTTGCTTTTTCATTTACAAGTAATATTCTATATCAGACCATAGAGCTCTTCCTTATTCTTTTGTTACAGTTGTCCTTTCCTCTTCATTGAGTGGAGGTATTATTGCCTATTCAAACATTCTCCAATTTGTGAAAATTAGTTTTATTCAATATTTTGAAATGACAAACAGTGCTGCAATTTATAAAAAAGGTGCATATGTATTTTTGTATTGTTGAAGGTGAATCTTAATTGTTAATTGTTAGAATTAGTGTTGCTACATCAAAAAACATGTTAATTTTATTAACTATTTAAAATATTTCCTCCATGACAGTTTTACCAATGTGCATCCACAAGCAATATTTGAGAATGGTTATTTCTCCAGTTTCACTAATAAAATGTGTTCCCCTACTCTTTAATTTTTATCAATCTGATACATGAGAAATTTTATCTTGGTGGTATTTTAATTTTTTTATCTAACTATGAGTGGGTTGGAACATCTTTTCATATATATATGAATATGATTATCTGTTCATACCTTCCCCTCTTTTTCTTTGAGATTTTTATCTTAATTCCTTGAATTTTTATTTTTTATTTTCTCATTCCCTCAATTTTTGAGAGTTCTTCATGTTTCAGAAATTGGCCTCTTGTAAAATGTGCTACAAATACTTTTCCTAGTTTATCAGGTGACTTTTTATTTTATTTTTCGTGTTTTTTATTGTTCAAAGGTTATTTGCTTTTATTTATTTATTTTTTTTTCACATGAGATCAATAATTTAATGAAGGGGAAGCAAGTCTCCAGTTTGGGTCCTCTTAACCAAAACACAGACACACAACAGTGAGGGGTCAGGTTATTGGAGATTTCTTCTAGGAAATGGGGAGAACACAGGCATCTGGGTCTGTATGCAGAGGTGCCTGGGGCACACTGTGCAAGGGGCAAGGTGGGAGATAGCTTCTGTGAGAACGTGGCAATGATTTAACTTTGATGAGGGCAGCAGACAATCTAAAATGTTCAGAGCAGCTCCTGTCCTCATGTGCTTGAACTCACAGGGTACTTCACCCCTCTGGATGCTTGCAAATACAAATGGTTCTTCTTTAAGTAGGTGGCCTCTTCATAAAAATTCTGTTATAGTGAGCAAAGACAGCACATTTATCTGCAGGTCTAAGGCCTTGTGTGGGCTTTCAGAAACTAAGCAACAGAAGACCTGGGGATGAGGGATTTCCCACATCTGCTGCCTCTGTGAGGCATTCCCACGGTGTGACATTTTTGGTGTTGAAAGAAGCTTGAGCATTGGCTAAAAGATTTCCAACATTTGCTGCATTCATAAGGCCTTTCTCCAGTGTGAACTACCTGATGTTGAATTAGGACAGACTTTTGCCTAAAAGATTTCCCACACTGATCACACTCACATGGCCTTTCTCCAGTGTGGATTCTGCAGTGTTGAATAAGGCTAGTGCTCTGACTAAAGGTTTTCCCACATTCACCACACTTATACGGCCTTTCCCCAGTATGAACTCTCTGATGTTTAACCAGGGCAGCTCTTCGACTAAAAGTGGCCACACTCATAAGGTCTTGCTCTAGTGTGAACTCTCACTAGAGTTCACTCTCGTTGACTCTAGTGTCAACGAGGCTATAGCTTTGCCTAAAGAACTTCCCACATTCAGCACACTCATAAGGTCTTTCTCCAGTGTGAGTTCTCTGGTGTCGATCAAGTTTGGATTTATACCCAAAAGACTTCCCACATTCCCCACATTCATAAGGCCTTTCTCCAGTGTGAACTCTTTGATGTCTAATGAGGGTGGCCCTTTGGCTAAAAGATTTCCCACACTGGCCACACTCATAGATCTTTGTTGTAGTGTGAATTCTACGGTGTTCAATGAGGCTAAAATTCTGTCTAAAGAATTTGCCACATTCCCTACACTCACAAGGCCTTTCTCCAGTGTGAATTCTCTGGTGTCTAATGAGGGTGGCTCTTTGACTAAAGGATTTTCCACATTCCCTACACTCATAAGGCCTCTCTCCAGTGTGAACTCTGCAGTGTTCAATGAGGTTTGAGCTTTGACTAAAAGATTTTCCACATTCGCCACACTTGTATGGTTTTTCTCCAGTATGAACTCTCTGATGTGTAATAAGAGTGGCTTTTTAGCTAAAAGATTTTCCACATTCACTGCATTCATAAGGCCTTTCTCCAGCATGGACTCTCTGGAATGGAACAAGTGAGTACTTCTCTTGGAAGGTTGCTCCACATTTGCTAGCATCATAAATCCCTTTTCCAGTACAAACTCCTGGGTGTTGAACAAATGCGTGTTTGTGGCTGGAAGTTTGTCTGCATGCTCCTGACTTACAATGATTTTCTCCACAGTGAAGGGCCTCCCCACACTTTCTGACTGTGTTTGGCTTCTCACCTTTGGAAATGGCCTGGGGTGGAAGAATACTCCACTTAGCAGGTAAGTTCTCTCCAGTCTTCCTACAGAGGAAGGGATTCCCTGACACATGGAATATGCATCTCTTCAGAAATGAGGCACTATTCACTTCTCTTTTTAATGTATTCTCTGTACTGTGATGCTTCTGGTCCCGGTGAAGGTTTTCACAGGTCCCAGTAAAGTATGGTTTCTGTCCAGGTAGATCATCCAGATGCAAAATGTTCTTCAGGACTAGAATGCAGATGTCACAGGGGTGAGTCTTTTGGGAGGACAGACTTGGTTTTGGAGTCCTGATGTATGATGCTGCTTCTGCAGAAACCCTTGGCACAGGAGGTGTCTCTTCATCCTCTGTTTCATGCCAACACACCAGAGAGGTTACAAGTGCAACGTTCTCCAGCATCACGTGAAGGTACAGCAGCCTCTGAGCCACATCGAGGAGCCCCCACTCCTCCTGGGAGAAGTAAACAGCCACGTCCTCAAAGGTGACACAGCCCTCATGGTCCCTCTATCACTGTGTCTTGCCACAAAACCAACAGGCAGGTGAGACAGGAGAAGCCATGTAACTCTGGACCTGCGTACGGTCCATAAGCGCTTCTGTGGTCGTGGGCATCTCGATCCCGACTCCACGCCCCTAAAGTTCCGACGGCAACCGGCTCTGAGGCACACCCACGACCCGGTTATTTGCTTTTATATAGTCCAGTTTGTCAGTCTTATTTCACTGGATTTTGAGTCCATAGATATAAAGCTATTCCGATCACCCTGGACAAACAGAAATTCACAAGAGTTTTCTATTTTCTCTGGATTTTGAATCTTAGTTAGCAAATGTTTCACTGTACAATGAATAAAGATGAATTTACACATACTTACATGTAGTAGTATTTATATGGTTTCATTTTTCACATTTAGACCCTAGTCTTTTTTTTAAATTTTTTTCTCATATATGGTGTACATTATAGATCTTTATAGTTTTCCAATTATCTCAGTACAATTTAATTAGATTGATCATTTGTCATATTTATACCAAATTTACATATATGAATGAGTATATTTATTAGTATCTCTTAAATAAGATGTCTTTGTACCCATCCTCTATTATTGTCTGCTGTGCATTAAGTATACTGCAACTAGGAGTTTCCACAAGAGATGGATTACACAAACTAGAAAGAGTGTAGGGAAGGGATGCTGAAAAACAGTTATGAGAATCTGAACTTGGAAGCTTTACTCCCTTGCAGTTCACACCTTAAGTCAGAACTTCCCATCCAGGTGATTGTGCTGTGTGTGTTAGACCAGAAGTAGATGGCACCTTGGAAACTTTTGAGAGGTGTAGGTAAGTTTATTTTTGGTATTCTTTGTCCCTTCTATATTATGCCAAATTAGTGTTGTTAGTTGGATTTGTTTTGCTTAAAACACTGTCTTTTGATATATTGGGACCAGAAAATCCTGCAAAAGCACTGTCTGGAAAAGAAATATCTCTCCGTCAAAGGAGGGGTTTCAGTTGTGTATTTATTGCCTTTGGAAAAACTCATTATGGAATAACTTCAAAGATGCATATCAATCACACCAATACCCAAACTCCCTTTCCCACAACATGTGCTTATTAATCATATTTTATTTTAATTTTCTGTATTTTATTATGCTTTTACATCTTGGGGCCTGAAGAACACATAAGAACTTCTTCTCCCAGAGTTAGCAAATTCCTGGAGATAACAAACTTATTCTTTTTTGCAGTGGGTATATCATAGCTTCTTTTTGCCAACTAATTTTTTAATTTTTGTATTGTTCTATTTAGTTATACATGACAGCAGAATGTATTTTGACTCATTGTACACAGAGTACAACTTTTCATTTCTCTGGTTGTACAAGATATGGAGTCACAAGATTCATGCAATCATACTTGTACATAAGGTAATGATGTTTGTCTAATTCCACCATCTTCCTCACCCCTTGCCCCCTTCCCTCTCCTCATCTCCCTCTGCACAATCCAGAGTTCCTCCATTTTTCCCTTAACCCTCTGCTCCCCCTGTTATATATCAAATGACATGTTAAACAAAGGACTTATTTCTAGAGTATATAAAGGGCAATTAAAACTCAACAGGAAAAAAACAAACAATTAAATTAGATAATAAGCAAAAATTAAAAAATATTTCTTAGTCTACTGGATGCTTCCCCTGACTTTCTTAGTAGTGACATATTTTATTACTAGAGTAAACTATAGTTAACTAGACTACAGAGTTTATTCAGTTTTCAAGAGTATGTTTTTGGATTTGTGTGTAAGAGAGAGGAGTATATTTGTATGTACTTTTATCATATATGTAGTAGATGCATGCATCAAAATCAAGATAAAAGATTGTTGCATCACCATAAAGGCATTCCCTCATTCTGTTCCTTTATAATCATACCCACCCTCACCCTTGTTCTGGTCCCCTGGCACCACTGACCTTAGGGAAATGAATGAGAAATTACCTTGAGATAGTTCCTCATCATGTTTATATTCCCTTGCTCCAAGGTGAATTGCTCCAAGGGTGTTCTCCTGAGACTCATGTCAGATTGTGGTCAAGTCTTTGCCTAATTGGCCCATATGGAGACAAAATGGTCATTAGGGTCTATGTGGTGGATCTGTTCTATACCTTTTACTGTTTCTTGTAGTTCAGGTCTGCTGACAATTTTCTTAATTTTGTTGTTTCAAAATATCACTTTTTTGCCTTCATTCTTTTGTTTTCATTGGTGTTTTGTAATAAGGCATCTGTAATCAAATAAATTTCTAGAAGTGAAAAAAAGAATACAACCCTAAAAAAACATAAAACTATAAACATCATTTCTGATTTCCATGAACTATGCTATGCTTGTCATATATTTTGCTATCACATATGCTTTAAATCAGACAATTTGTTACTTTTACTTTAAGCAATCAATTTAATTTTAAGATTTTTCAAAAAAGAGATAAAATGCCTTATTTTATAAAAAAGAATGTATTTGCTGAATATAGAATTCTGGGTTGACCTTTTTCTTTCAGTACTTTAAAAGATTTTAATCCTTTCTGTTTTGGTCTCTATTGATTCTGACATCAACCATATTGGAATCTTTCCCCTATTTGTATGTAAAGTCTTGTTTTTCTCTGGCTGTGTTATAATGATTTTCTCATTATATTTGGGTTTGGGCATTTTGACTATGATATTCCAAGACTTTTGTTTTTTATACCCTTGAGGATTGCTAAGCCTTTTGAATCTTTATTTCTTCCTCTAGATTTGGGAAAATTTAAACAATTACACAATCCAGTATTCTTTTTCTACTCCGCTCTCTCTTACTCTCTTTCTAGAACTCTAGCTTCATGTATGTTGGACCTTTCAATACTGTACTACATGTCACTGAGGCTCTGTTTTTTTTTAACCTAATAATTTTTTCTATTCTTCAAATAAAATAATTTCTATTGTTTTTTCTTAAGTTTACTGAAACTTTTTCATTTCCATTCTGCTATTGAACCTATCCAGTGATTTTTAATTCTGATATTGTATTTTCCAGTTTCATAATTTTCATTTGGTTCTTTTTATGGTTTCTCTTTCTTTGCTATAATTTTCTATCTTTTCATGTATTATGAGAATGTTTTATTTTACTCCCTCATGTATAGTTATAGTAATTACTATAAAATTCTATCACAGGTTTGCTACCTATTGAATGTTTTATATCTCAGAATGGATCACAGTTTCTTGCTTTTTTATATGTTGAATCACTTTGGCCTTAGCTCTGTCCATTAGTTCTTTTTTATTATTATTTTTAGTTGTCAATGGATCTTTTATTTTACTTATATGTGGTGCTTAGAGTATAACCCAGTGCCTCACACTTGCCAGGCACACGCTCTACCACTGAGTCACAAATCCAGCCCCCTTTAGTTCTTTACATCAGAATGAGAATGGGTTTGTCTTACTTAGACTCAGTGTCTTAATATTGGTATGTTAACTACTGTGTGTTTGGCAACTTTGGCTTGTTCTCAGTCTACAAAATATAAAAAATAGAAATTTCATGTTGTGTCTTACCTTTCCTTCAAGCATCAATTCCTCTTCAGAATCTACCTGCCTCTATTCATTATCCAGTCTCTTCACATTGTCATTTTTTTCTATTTTGTATAGAGTTTCTAGTTGCTATCTTTAGAGGATTGGTATCAATATTTTAGCCATATCAGGAGCAGCAGAAGCCATCCTGCTCCATTTTTATTTTACTCCCAGCATTCTGTCCTTAATGTGGGATTCTGTCCTAGAAAGGAGATTTGGAAGGTCAGTTTTCACTTAATAGGGGCTAGAGTCCTGAAGTCCCTTTAGTCCTTCTTGCCACAGGCCCTTTGTGTTTACTTGGTGTTGGGGAGAGCACAAGTCTTGGTTTCAGCTGCTATTCTTGGTGGTCCCACAATGCTTTCCAGGGACACCCAGTGACTGTTTTTCCCTGTGTACTCCTGTTCAACTAGGGTTTTTACCTATTTTGTATTACAGCATCTAACTCTGGGGAGCAACAAAATCATAAGCCTTAGATGGTGCCTCTTCCCAGTGAGTTTGATGATGGGGAGATATGCCTTTGGGGAGGGAACCTCTGTTGTTACACATGATAACTTGGCCTCAGCATTACTTTCTTTCAGGAGTAGTCTTTCCCATAGCAGTCTTTTAGTTTTTAGAATGTTGGAATGTGTATGCAGGTAGGGAAAAACACTTAAGGTCCAGTCAGTCCACATGTGATTGATACCTAGTACTCATCATCCTAGCCAGGCCTGAACTCCACTGGGAACCTACTATCCCCAGTCAGCACTTAGATGTCTCCAAATATTAAAGGGCAGAAAATATTCTCAGGGTAATGAGTAGAGAAAAAGAACACATTTTTTAAAAATTCTGCCTTAACTCCTGTGCATTCTTCTTGCCACTTTTCTTTTCTAGGAGGTCTTCCCCCGTAGTTTTACCTTACTCAGATGCCTGACCTATCTGCCTTTTGTTTCTCCAGAGGTTTCCTTACTATTTTTATGCTATTGTTATGGAACCATCCATCCCTGGATTCTGTAACATGTCCAGGGTTGGATTCTGGAGAAGAGGGAAAATTATAACTTCTCAATTTTAAGAAAACCTGAGATAATTATCTTTTTCTATTAAAAACAAAATACCTAAAATTCTGAAGGTACATATTTCAGGATATTAGAAGTTAATGAGGAAATTTTCCTGAACCCTACAATACTTTTTACATTTCAAAACAATGAAGAATGATTGATCATTGGCTTTGAGTACTTTCCCAGTTAAGCATGTAGACATAATACTATCCTGAGGATACACATGTAAAATATACCTTTATATACATAAAATCTAATTGTATAGGAGGTCATTCTGATTTTCTTAAAATTATCATTAATAGGCCATAAAGTAATGACTGATTTTTCCTGTGGCATTATTGTCCAGACATAGGGCCAGGGTAGCAATGTTCATTAACTAATAAAACAAAAAATATTTTATTTCATTTTTCATCTTTTTTTATGGGGTTGGCTTACAGTCTCATTAAGGTAATTCATAATTTATAACTTCTATGGAGGGTAGAATGATAGGAAGTTTGAATGAAAAAAAGACATACTGTATTATTCTTGTTCTTAATTTTGCCTGAGCCATTAAAAACCAATTAGACACAGATCAAATTCCTGTTTATGAGAAGCATTAGAAGTCTTAAAAATGAGTGCTAACATAGTTATTGGCACACTGCTTCCAACTCCATGTGGTCTTTTACAAAGTCATTGCATCATTTTAATAACAAGCATGTTTTCCATGAATATACTCATTCACACAGAGGAACACCCAAACCATTTACAATCCAGTGATTCACACTGTTTGAGCAAATGAGAATATGAACCATTAGCCAACTTCTTTCCTTCTTAGATCTTTTCTCTTGTTAGTCCCCAACCTCATTCCTGTTGAAACACTATTCATGTCTTCTAGGACCTGCTGGAACAGTATCAAGTCCAATTCCTCTTCCAATGCACAGAATTGATTGCTTCCACCCTTATTCTTCTCTCCATCTTGAGTGCCTCTCCCAGAACATGACCTGTAGTAAATGCATTAGGTAAATGCAGTTAGAGTAAAACAAATTGTAAAATGTTACCATTTCTAAAGATTGGCCATGAAGATTGTGTCTTCAAAAAGAACTTTCTCCTTTACTGCCAAGACCTAAGCAAGCATGCTAAGACAGAACACTTGTCCAAGACTGACTATGGCTATTTATATTGGGAGCTGAGAGAACCAAAAAGCATGGCATTTCCTGAGCCTGTGGATGCCAACATTAACTGGCTTGAGTTTAGGGGAGTAGGCAAGTCACTCCTGATTTGTGTATTTGGCCAGGCATACCATGGGCATAGAGACAGGACTCTTCTATCAGTCATATATCCCTGCAATCACCAATGCCCAACAGCACAATGGTGGATAACAAATGTGTTTTAGTTATGTTTTCAAGAGGAATAAAAGAGTCCTGTTAGAATATTAGGTGTTTATTTTCTTTTATGGAAAAATTCCCCTATTCCATCAAAATCCCTCAAATTTCAAAGTCTTTTAAATTAGAAGTATTGTCGATCCCTTTTTAGTTACATTCACAAGTGAATTGTTCACCTCTACCCCTTAGCCATGATGTTCTTGATTTGAGGTAAACATGATGCTCATTTACCTTTTGCATACTTGGATTGACTGCAGGTGAAACAACATAATACATTCCCCCAAGTGTCAGAGCTTGAATTCTTAGAACAACATTTCTCATTGTCATATGAAGCCAACTTCAAGAACAGCAGGCTAAGCAGCAGTGGTAGCCTTCTCTGTTTTGCAAAGCACTTCTTACTAGGAAAGAGCTTGTGGAATTTGGCTCCATTTCCCACAGCAATGGGATAAGGGTTGCATGTAAACAATAATATCCTGTGCTACTCAGGCCTAATTTAACTGTCTTTATTGCTTTAGAAGGAACTGCCAAGTGGGCTGTTTAGCAGAGCTCATGCTTGACATTCCAGAAATACTATAGGGTTCACTTAAAAAATGGTACTCCACACCACCAGGCTTGTGGCTGTTGCCATGCTCTCAATTGTCATCAGGCATTGTGGGGCCACATTCTTTCAAGTCAGACAGAAGGTGCACTATCTGAAGAATGAATCTGGTACTCTGAGGGCAGGACTGTCATTGCAGGATGACTTTACAGTTACCACTTGCTTTGTTTTCCTAGAAAGCTGTGGTAGCTTTGAGCTAAGATGACCATGTTTGCTAAACTGGGAACAGAGGGGCAACTTTTGCCAAGGAAGTTATTGCATTGTTGATGGAGCAGTAAGCCAGGAGTCAGGAGATCTGTGCTGTACTCCGCAGTCCACTCACTATTTGGCCTTGTAAAATGTCCTTGGTCTCTCTGACCTGTTTTAAAATCTTGAAATAATGGAATTGTACTAGATAATCTCTAAATCCCAAAATTTGATTAGGCAATTTCAAACAGTAAATATCCAAGAAAGAGTCAGGAGACAGAAGTTCCCAGTACAGGTTCTGCTGCTCACTAACTGTGACTTGAGACATCACTGAACTGTCCCCCCTCAGGTTTCCATCTTTCTTACCTGTTTCACCTGGCATTGTGCCTATCGAGTAAGGAAACTTTTTTTTTTTTTTTTTTTTGCTCAGCATTTATTGAACAGTTGCTCTATGGCACCAACTTGATAGATGGCAAAGAGAGAAGGTGCTATAGTTCAGATTTTAAATGTCCCCCAAAGCACATATGTTGAAGATGTGGTTCCCAATGTAGGAGCATTCAGAATTGGGCCCTCTGGAAAGTAATTGGATGGTTGGGGCTCTGACTTCATGAATAGATTAATCCACTTATGGATTTATAGCTTAATGGGCTTCAGAGGAGGGTTTTTGTTATTAAAGCAAGCTCTTTTTGCTCTCTTGCCACCCAAAGGAAAGCAGCTTAATTCCAGCACATGCTCCCTGCCATGATGGTCCACCTCAGCATAGGTTCATAGCAATGAACCCAAGCAACCATGAAATGAAAACTCTGAGACTGTGAGGCCAAATAAATATTTTCTCCTTGTAAGTCAATTAAGGTATTTTGTCACAGAAAAAGAAAGCTAACTAACATAAGGGTTTATTAGATTATCGCTTAACTACTACTAATGTTAACTACAGTTTAGTGAACACTTCTTATGCCAGACACTTAAATACAGTATCCCATTTAGTCTTACTTTATGGAGGTGGAAACTGAAGTTCAGAGATGTTTAATAATTTGATCAGGATCATGTGGATCCACAGAGCCAGAGCTAAGATTTGTACCAGTATTCTGTTCTTCATTTTCAAAGTTAAAAAATAGCTCACCTCTCACAAGGAGCTTGTGTTTCTATTATTAATTTTTCTGGGCCACACTGCCGGAATTCCGTGACCTAGAAGCTGTATGCTTGGGGGAAAGTGTAGGCAGGTGAAGGGAATGGCCTTGCTGGGGCTGAGGGACAAGTTCTCTTTGAAGATATCATGAGGTCCCACCATCAGGATAGTAAAAATACTGGAGGGGCAGCCCAAATCCATAAGTCAGAGGATTGCCCAGATTAAGGTACCAAAATCAGCAGGCATCAAAGTGGTGAGTAGGGGGATTTTGGAATAGAGTAAGTCCTGTGGGTGGTGGAAAGTGGAGACTGCTTAGGGTCAGTTGCCAAGGCCAGGTATTCTTTGAGATTAGTTTTGAAGTGCTGCTCATGGCCTGGCATGAGAATATTCCTGTCCCTCTTAAAGAACCACACAGGGTAAAACAGCCTTGAGTTTCCTTACATATAAAAGAAGGGCACTGGCTAAATGAGCTATGAGGATGCTCCTGATTCAGACACTCCCAGATTTAGAAGGTCTGAAGAGTTGGGTCCTTTGGGGATCTAAGCAGCAAACAAGGACTCTTGCTAGGCCATTGTTCTCTCTTAGGATGTGACCCAGAGTCTTTGAGATGCTAGAATTTTGTTTTGATTATGTCTAGAGCTGCATTGGCAGAACCCTCACCACCTATGAAGCAACAACCCAGCTGTCTTCCTACTCTTTCTGCAAACTCTTCCTAGGAGTTTGCAAACTCTTTGGAAGGCGATCCAGCCATACCTAGTTCCCAGAGACACACCCAGCTTTTTGTGCCTCTGCTTCACCCATCAAACTTCCTGCTTCTCAAACCATACTGGTGCATTCTCCCACCTCCAATCAATCTAGGGACTTCCTAGCCCAAAAAAAGAATGTTCTGATCTCTCAAACTTTGATTATTAGAAGTGTTTGTTGTGATATGGAATTTGCATGCCTCGATTGATGGGCCTTGAATGACAGGCTCAATGCAGAAGCAGGCCAGGCAGAAGGGAGAGGGAACTGAGCCCTTGAACCGAACATGGCCACTGGGCAGGACACATACTTGGGAATTGACCTTGTTATAGGCAGAGGCAGTCATGAGGGCAAGGAAAATGCTCTCCAAGTGGATCTAGTTGCCTCAGTGATATTCTGGGAAATGGTCAACACTGAGGTATCTAGGATAGCCAACATAATAATAACAACAAAAAACATGACAGAAGCAAACATTTATATGGACACTGGACTAAGCAATTAACATATCTTCACAACAATCCTGTAACGTAGCAATGTTTTCTCCCCACTTTACATATAAGGAACCCAAGGCACAGAGAATTTAAGTAACTTTCTCAAGATCATACAACTAAGGGGTGGGTATGTGGGTATAGCTTGAATCTTTAGCCAATTGGGTAATCAGCATCTGTAAGACCTCTTACTAGTGGCCAAACCCAGCTGCTAGGTCACAGTGCCAGATCCAGAGAGAAAGATAGGCAAGAATGTAGCAGTCCACTTTGTGTTTGAATATAGCCCTTGCTGCTCGGCACTGTAACTTATTAAAACAGACATGTTTCTTTCTTCTGGGAGGAGAACAGAATTACCTTTCTACCCCATCCTAGGCAGAGTTATCTGTCCATGAGCACACACACCACAGGAATGAAGTAATTCAGACTTTGGGGATGGCACCAGAAAATCTAAGAAATGACTCTCTCCCAAATTAACAAGTGAATTACAACTACAGACCGAGAAAATGTAGAATGTAGCCCTTGAATCACCTCTTTAAAAGACTCCTGTTACCCTTGATGGGCAGAATCACAGCCTCTGAGACAGGAGTCCCCTGTGTTCCTCCTTTGCTAGAAAAGCAATAAAACTTTCCTTTTTCTCAAAACCTTGTCCTCGTTATTGGATTGGCATCAGGGACAAGGAATGAACTTCCAGTAACAAGAACAAGGCAGATGAAATGGTTCATGTATTCAGTAGGTATATGTTGAGGACTATCCTCCATGCTTGGTATTTGGGGGAAGATAAAAGCAAGACACTTTCATTTAGGCAAGGGCTTCAGTTTTGAAAGGAGCTGGGACATTAGGCAGAACAACTTACAGTATTTGGAAGTGGAAATCAAGGCAGAAGGTCAACTGTTAAAGGCTGAGTTGGTGTATGACCTAAGCTTGGGAGAGTTCTCACCTGGGAACATCACAACCCTTTTAGGCATCTATTCTGGGGATACCATATGGGAGGGCTCAATGTAGTCCTAATGCCTGGACTAAGCATTGACTCTATACCTATGGAGAAGCTTCTCTAAGAATTAGAGTGGTACTGAGTCTCAGGGTGAAAGGTCTAACTGAAGGAATCTGAGTATGGTAGGGGAATTGACTTAGAGGCTAATGAGACAAAAAGAAGGAATAATGCCCCAGCTTCTGTGGAGTCTGATTTACCTTCTACTATTTCTTTGGCAGTGATAGCCCCTGCTGTGATGGAAAGGGCAATTAATTTGGAGCCAGGAGATATGGGCTCCATATGTTAGTAGAAACTGTAATGTTTGAACATTCTTTTAGGGATAGCTGAGATTCTTAGTACAAATACCAGGAAGACCAGAGGACATCTGGGAAATATACATGGATTGAAGTAGAGAGTAATCCTAATTCTCTGGGGAAAATCTCCATGACAAAAAAACTGTCTTGTTTATATTTTTAATTGTTTTCTCCAAAGTAACACTTATGTAATGTATAGTAAAGCCTTTGTAAGCTGAAGCCAGGAGTTCCAGCAAAGTTTGGTTAGTATCTTCTTTTTTCACAGATCTGGGATTGGCAACCCCAGGAGTTGACAAGAGGAGACAGGCATTGCTCCTTCTCAGACCAACCCTATTTCTTTGTAATGAGAAAGTGCCATTAAATGTTGATTCTTAGTTCTCTGCTGTGCTCACTAGTCTCCTGTAGAGTCATCAACAGGGGCCATTGCTACCTGCAGGCAGGGTTCTCATAGGTGTGGGAAGATAAGGGTCTAACCCTTTGTTCTTGGCTAGCAATATTAGCTCATCTCAGGACTGATACCTATTACAACATGGTAGATTAGAACCCTGCCATGGAGTCTGGGTGCCTAAATTTAAATCCCATCTCCGTGACCTTGAGATTATTAGACAATATCTCTGGGAAACATCAAGAAAAATGGAGAATTCAATATTAGTGTCTGCCTTGTTGGATGTTTGAAGGGTTAACTGGCTACAAGTAGTGCACTTAACATGGCACCTGACCCTCAATTGGCATTAGGTGATTAACATTAGTTGCTGCTCTTCTCCTTTCCCTTCCTCTTCTCTGTGGTCCTTCTCCTCATTCAAAACCTGAACTCCTGAGTCACAGAGACTAGCCTTAAGACTTAAACTCTGGCAATACCACACACATCTATTGTGGCCTTGAACAAATCATTTTTTGTCCTTTTACCTGACCTTCTTTTATGTAAACTGGGCATTTGAACAGCCTCTGCCTCACAGGGCTTTCTCAAAAGCCTCATTTCCTACTCCGTGCTCTCTTATACTTTGTATAGTCCTTTTATTTCTAGTTTTTATCACATTATATTAATTCATTCTGCCTTCCAAGCTATATTCTGAGCTCCCAGCAGGCAGAAACTACTTGTTTATGTTTGTATCTTCAGTGCCTCCCATAGTGTCTGGCCCAGAATTTACATTCAATGATTAGTTGCTGAAATGTTAACACTATGTTGCAATTATTTTTTCTAGGTCTGTCTTTCTCATTAAGCTGTGAGCTTCTGTAGGGCAGATATTTTATTTGTCTCAGTATCTATGGTAGTTAGCAGGGGTTTGGCTTGGAGTTGAGACTCAGTGAATGTTGCTTAAACGAATGGCTGGGGGAGTTTGGGAGTGAGGGAAGGAATGAAGGAAGGAACAGATGGAGGCTGATGATTACACAGTTTCTTACGGGCTCACTATTAGTGAGGTCATTGTCAGCTTGGAATTAATTAGGATATATGGTAAGAATGTGGAGTAAGGGATTGTTCCATTTTCTGAGACTATCCTTCTAAACCTTGTTCAAGGATTTAACACTGTTGACCACGCTTCCCTAATTCTTTTCTTCTCTAGCCTCTGTGCTACCAAACTATTTTAGGTTTCCTCATGTTGTTCTGACTCTTTCCTTGTTCCTTGTTTTGGTTGTTCTTGTAATTGAGGCTTCTTTTTTCTCTTGCTTTCTCACCACCACTTCTTCTATGTCCTCAAACACCAGCACCCCAATCCAACCTTTTCTTCTCCTCTTCTGGTGAAAATTTACTAATCTCAAGACTTTGCTCTTTAGAAGGATCTATATGAATAACTCCCAATTCTCCCTTCAGTTCTGAGATTTCTTCTGAGCTCTAAGTCTGAATATTTAACCTCCTTCTTTAGACCTGCTTCTTCAGTTAGTCTCCTAGATTTCATGTCTAAAAATTCTCATTTTCACCCCACAACGACCTCTCTCCCTGTGGAGAGCAGGCTGTGCTCTGCTCTAAGTTATTGTATGATGTATATAGAACAGTAGTTTTAAGGCTGTGCCTAACCTTGAGTTATTCCATTTTGTAAAGCAGAAATTTGTCATGAGTTACTCAATTTGAGTACAAATGCTGAGATAAAATGACTCTACACATTATTTGTACAAATAAACATCCACCATTTGCCTAGCACAACCATAAAGCACACACTTAAAAATTAATCATGCTAATAAGAATTACCAAGTATGGCCAGGTGCAGTGGTGTTTACCTGTAATCCCAGTGGCTCGGGAGGCTAAAGCAGGAGAATCACGAGTTCAAAGCCAACCTCAGCAATAGTGAGACACAAAGCAACTCAGTGAGACCCTGTCTCTAAATAAAATACAAAATAGGGCTGGGGATGTGGCTAAGTGGTTGAGTGCCCTGAGTTCAATCCCTGGTACCCCCCCAAAAAAATGACCAGTTGTGGAATTATTGAATTAATCAGACACAAATGGATGCATGGGTATCAATCCAATATCAGAAAAAAAAAAAAAAACAGGCCCAGGAGCTTATCAAACACAGGACACCACCAAAAGAAGTAGCTCTATTACCTGAAACCCATAAAAGGAGGAGAACCCCAGGAATGGACACAGTAGTACACTGGCAGCATCACCTTGTCACTCATCATGAGCTTTGTACAGGAAAACTGCTAGTGACTAACATCCATTCCCTTCCCCCATGCTTCAGCTCACTGTGGTTTCTCCTGCCCATGATGACCACACACAGCACATTCTAAGCTACCATCTCAAGCTTACACCCCGGGCTGCCTCTCTGAAACTGGTGTGGAGTCTAGACCCCTCATCTTAACAACTCCATGAACCTGGTTCATTAAAAATATCATCTGACTACCTACAATGACTCTTTGCTTTAGGTATCTGCTCTTTGCCTTTGCTTTCAATTCAACCTCATAAACTCCTGTGGCTACCTTAAGCCTTTCACAGCCTTTCTGTAACTTATATATATTACTGTGTAAAGTACGATGTGTGAATTGAGTGTTCTAAATATTAGTAGTTAATAGTGGAATAAAAGAACTTATCAACAGGCTTCTATCAGGTGACCCATGAGCATTTGAAATTGCAACTGCTCAAAGTGGTACAGATTATGAATTTATTTTTATTCAATAAATCCTGATATTGTGGGAAAAAAACAAAAATGTTTGGTCTATGTTAATGGTATAGCTTCCTCATGACACTCCCCACCATTTTTCTTTTCACAAGTAGCAATGCCTTTCAATTTTTTAAATTCTCTCTTCTCATATATATGTTATACTTATGTATATGAATGTACATATATAAATATATATCTCACAAATTTAACAATAATTCACAAGTATTATTTAATACCCAGTCCATATTCTAATTTCCCTGATTTTTCAAAGGTGTCATTTTAAAATTCATTTATGTGAATTAGAATCCAAACAAGGTTCACACATTTACATGGATATGACTCATAAGTATTTTATTTCTTTTGAGTTGTTGGAAAAACCAGATCATTTTCTCTGAAGAATGTCTCATACTCTCACTTTTTCTAATTATTTTCTTGTGTTGTTATTGACCTTATTTTTCTAACTTTTGCATGTCCTGTAAACTGATAGTTATGCCTAGAGACTTTGATTTGATTCAGGTTAAATTTTGGGTGTAAGAATACTTCACAATTGGAAGGGAAAATGTTGGTGGTTCAGAGGAATCAACAGTTTTGCAGCAGCTCCACAGGAGTGAATTAAATCAGCATTTCTTCATTAGCAAAATGAGGTATGGAAATTTTTTGTGTGTGTGTGTGTGTGTGTGGTGGGGAGAGTGCAGTAAGCTAGCATCTAGGAAAAAAACAAAAAAAATTGGTTTCCAGAATAGAAAGAGAATTAATAAAGGCAACAGATGGCAGGAGTGTCAGGCATGCTGTGGCACAGTGGGGGAAGGGAAGCACTCCTCTAAAAAGTCAAAAGATATTCTCCCACCAAGCTTAAGACAAACCGATGCCAATCAGCATATCCACAATTGTAGCAGATAATAAACTCAGATAAGCTGGACTGTGCTTACGAGGGAGAAAGTCCTAGAGCTCTCCAGATGAAGAGAAAACTGGTTAATGCACAACAGAAATATTGGAATCTTGCTAGCAGAGGTGGCTGGAGCAGGGGAAGCACAGCTTCAAGGGACTCCTTGATTGGATTTCCCAAGTTCGCATATTTGGAATTCCTTCAACTTACTGTTTTTTAGAAATCATTCTTTTATCCTGCTTACTTTATCTCCATTTTTTGTCCTATACTTGGAATCCTTGTTTTTTTTTTTTTTTTTAATATCTAAGAACCAACACTCACTTATGCTCTGCTTTTCACTGGATCAGTTGCTGCCTATACTGAGAGCCAATTCGAGCATAGAAGAGAGTCTGGGACCTTGCTGGGTCTCTGCAGAGTGGAGAAGAACAAAGGGAACTTCCATTTAAAACCGATAGTCTGATTTGTGGGATAAAGATTATGGCTTACAGGGATCAGGGTTCTGGGACCCCCAATCCCAGAAGTGACCGGACGGTGAAGTTTCGAAGCTTCCCTATACATCTCCATAGCACACAGATAGGGACTCTTGAAACAAGAGATGCAACTCAAGCTAGATCAGTCTACAAAGGAAGCAAGTTAAAGAGCTGACCAGTTACCTGTAATACCTACACCCTCATCTGTGGATGCAACAATAAAGCCATTCTGAGTTGGAAAAGCAGTTTGTGCCCATCCCCCCACAGCAGTGATGACCAAATTTTGCATATGGACTCACGTAAAAAGTTTGTCTGATTTGAGTTAGAACTAAAATCATTACAGGGCATGAAATTTGCATTGTAATGACTGCCTCACAGTTGGCAGTTTCAAAAACTTGAAATACCAGATAAAAAAGATTATTTGAAAAACTTCAGCAAAAAAAAAATCTGAAATTCTCTATAATAATTAATGTAATAACTGATTGATATTAATACCTAGTATCTCCTCTATACAACTACTCCACTCCAGTCTCTTCTACACCCACTTTACTCTGACCATTTTAGTCTCTGTCTTTGCTCCCTCCCAAACCCTTTTACTTCCATCTTTCATTTTTAATTATTTATCTTTTTCTCTATTTTCTTCATCTTATATTCCTTCTTCTAATTCAATGAAGTAGGCAATTATCAATGTGTAACCCTTTTGGTCTATTATACATTACTTCTCACCCACATGTCTCCTGGGTAAATAGAATTGTAGAGAACATTAGTAATTACATTTATAGTATATGTTGTCACATGATTGACTTTTACACTACCCTGTTACTTGTGGCAATCTCTGATTTTAAAGGAGCACTGGAGGTTGAAATTAACACTGGATTACTCTGATCCTCTGGGTTCAATCTAAAATATATTACCAGCACAGTACCTATTTTAATGACATGACTACCCACCAAAAAACCCCCACATAAAAAAAGGAATCTATCTTAACAGGTGTGCAAATCTAAAACCTCTAAAAACATAAAGAAACAAACCAAGGACCCCACAAAATTTGCAAACTCAACAAGGGAAAGCAAAAAAAAATTGAAGAGGAATGAATTCTAGACAATTTCTTGATGATTAATGGGCTAAAAGAAGATCTAAGAAACTGTGATACACACACACACACACACACACACACACAATGGAATATTACTCAGGATAAAGAATAATAAAATTATGGCATTTGCAGGCAAATGGATGAAATTGGAGAATATCATGCTAAGTGAGATAAGCCAATCTCAAAAAGCCAAAGGATGAATGATCTCGCTGATAAGCAAATAATGACATATAATGGGGGTGGGAGGGGGCAAGAATGGAGGAAGGAGGGACTGTATAGAGGGAAAAGAGGGGTGGGAGGGGTGGGGGAAAGGGAAAAAATAACAGAATGAATCAAACACCATTACCCTATGTAAATGTATGATTACACAAATGGTATGCCTCTACTTCATGTACAAACAGAGAAACAACATGTATCCCATTTGTTTACAATAAAAATAAATTTAAAAAAAGAAGATCTAAGTAATCAATTAAGAAAGGAAACACAGAAGTTAAAAAAAATCAATTCAATAAAGAAATAGAGATGCTGAAAAGAAACAAATCAGACATCCTGGGAATGAAGGACACAATAAACCAAATAAATATTCAGTTGAAAGTATCACCAATAAATTAGATTATGTGTAAACATAATGCCTCAAATACAGGGTATATGAACTTGAACAGTCCATAAGAAACAAAGAAAAAAGGGCCATGTTAAAAATATACAAAAATTCAGGGAAAACATTAAGATAACAAACTTAGGGGTTTTTAGACTAAAAGAGCATGTAGATAAAGGCTAATGTCATTAAGAACATTTACGGTGAAATAACAGCAGAAAATTTTTCAAACATCAGTGATGAGATAGACATCAACATACAGGAAGCAGATAGGATTCCAAATACACAAGATCAAAAAAGAACACCTTGAAGACATATGACAATCAAAATGCATAAAATAGAAGAAAAAGAAATAATATAAAAAGCCTCATGAGAAAAACATCAGGTCACATTTAGAGGTAAACCAATAAGGCTCATTTCTGACTTCTCAGCTCAAACTCTCGATTCCAGGAGCACTTGGAAAGAGATAATCCAAGATCTGAGAGAAAACAATGGACAACCAAGATTTTTATATCAAAGGCATCCTTCATAATTGAAGGATAAATAGAAAACTTTCCAAGATAAGGTTAAGCTAAAAGAACTCATGAATACTGATTTGGTATTGCAGAAAATACTTAAAGAAATACTATACACAGAAAAAGCCCCAGAACATTTAAGTGGATGAAGCTCACCAGAAGATGTTTAATTAAAAGTAAGACCAAATTAAATATATGAAAAAATCAAAATGGTGGGTAAATCTCTTCTTTATAACTCTGAATGTAAATTGCCTCATTTCTTCAATTAACAGACATAGACTGACAGGGGGCATTTTAAAACAATACCCAACCATGTGCTGTTTGCAAGAGATTCGTACACAAAGTCTGAAAGTAAAAGGATAAAAAAGGGTATTCTATTCAAATAGAGTTCAAAAACAATAAGGAATGGCTAGTCATATCCTTAAAAAGTACATTTTAAGCAAAAATTAATCAGTAGACAAAGAATGTTCCTTAATGCTGGTAAAGGGAACAATCCCACAAGAAAGCATAACTATAACAAATATTTATGCCCAGATATTGTACCTAATTATATAAGGAAAATATTTTTGATAAAAAGAATCAGGTAGACTCCAATACAATAATACTGGGTGGTTACCACACACCTCTTTCATCAATAGAGATTTCACTCAGACATAAAATCACTATTTTTTTTTTATCTAATCATACTATAGATCAAATGGACCTAACAGACATGTATACAATAATCATCACCAACACCTGAATTCACTTTCTTCTCAGCAGCTCATGGAACCTTCTTTAAAATAGACCATATTTTAGGTCAAGAAGCAAGTCTCAGCAAATATGAAAAATTAATACAATTCCTTGTATCTTGTCAGATCCTAAAAGAATGAAATAAAAAATCAACAACAACAAAAATAACAGAAAATACACAAACACATGGAGATTGAACAATACCCATTTAAATGAGAAATGGATTGTAGAAGAAATAAGAGGAGAAATTTAAAAATTTCTAAAATCAAACAAGAACAATGATCCAACATACCAAAATTTGTGGAACACTAAGAATGAATTTCTAAGAGAAAATTTATAACATTAAGGTGCCTACATAAAAAAATCAGAGATAGTTTCCAAATAAGCAATCTAATGTGGCATCACAAGGCCCTATAAAAGCAGGAAAAAACTAATTCCAAACATAGTAGAAGACAGGAAATAATTAGTGAAATTGAAAGTTAAAAACAATACACACACAAAGGATTAATGCAACAAAGAGTTGTTTTTTTGAAAAGATAAACAAGATTGATAAATTCTTAGCTAGACTAACCAAAAGACAGAGAAGACCCAAATCAACAAAAATAGAGAAGTAAAAGGACATATCACCACAGACACTTCAGAAATCCAAAGAATCATGAGGGACTATTTTGAAAACCTGTATTTAAATAAATTGGAAACTTTAGAAGATATTGAAACATTCCTAGATATATATGACCTACCCAAATCAAATCAAGATGATATAGAAAACCTAAATAGACCAATATTAAGCAATGAGATTGAAGCAATAATGAAGTGCCTTCCAGCAAAAAAAAGCCCTGGACCGAGTAGATTCTCAGTTAAATTCTATCAGACTTTTAAAGAAAAACTTGTACCAATTCTCCTTAAATTATTCCATGAAGTAGAAAGGGAAGTAACACTCCAAAATTCACTCTGTTAAGTCAGTATCACTATGCTACCAAAATCAGAGAAGGACTCAATAAGGAACAAAACTACAGACCAATATCTCAGATGAACATGGTTGCACAAATCCTTAATAAAATATTAGCAATATGCATTCAAAAACATTAAGAAAATTGTACAACATGATCAATTTGGTTTCATCCAAGGGATTCAAGTTTGTTTCAACATATGCAAAACAATAAATGTAATCACATAAATAGAATTAAGGACAGAAATCACATGATCACCTCAGTAATGTCGAAATGCTTTGGCAAAATCCACCACCTAGTAGTCATGTTAAAAACATTGAAGAAATTTGCCTCAACATCCTAAAGGCTGGATAAAACAAATTCAACATCACAATGAATACAGAAAAACTGAAAACATTTCCTCTATAATCAGGAACAAGGGAAGGGTGTTCACTCTTACCACTCATATTCAATGTAGTACTTGAAACTGTAGCCAGAGAAATCATGCAAGAGAAGGAAATTAAAGGGATGCAATTAGGAAAAGGAGTAAAACTATCTGTTTGTTGATGACATGATCTTATACTTAGAAGACCAAAAATTTCCACCAGAACACTTCTACAACTGATAAACAAATTCAGCAAACTAGAAGGATACAAGATAAACACGCACAAATCAATAGCTTTCTTATGCTCCAACAATGAATCTGCTTAGAAAGAAGTCAGAAAAATAATTCCATTTACAATACACTCAAAAATAAAGTACTTGGAAATAAATCTAACCAAGAAGGTGAAAACCACTGCAGTGAAAATATTAATACACCAAAGAAAGAAATTAAAGCAGACCTTAGAAGATGGAAATATCTCCCGTGTTCTCGAATAGGCAGAATTTATATTGTCAAAGTTGCCATATTACTGAAAGTGATCTACAAATTCAATGCAGTCCCCATCAAATGGCCAATGACATTCTTCACAGAAACAGGAAAAAAGCATCCTAAAATTTGTATAGAAGTATTAATGACCCAGAAGAGCAAAAGGCATTCTGAACAGTAAGAGTGATGCTGGAGGCTTCACAAAACCAGATCTAAAATTCAATACAGAGCTATAGTAACAAAAACAGCATGAGGCGATTCAAGATGGCGGACTAGAGGGTGGCTGCGTTTCATGTTGCTCCAGGACTCAGGACTCAAGAAGAGGAGATATTGAGAGACTTGGGACCAACTCAAAGCAGCCGGGTGAGTCTCTCCCATTGGGGAGGCGTCCCGGATGGGGCAGTAGTCCCCGAACGCAGGGAACTTTGTGAAGTAGAGCTGCCGGGGAGACACCCCTCCCCCCGCTGGAGCAGTGAACGCGGACAACTGGGAGCATCGGAGAGGTGGCTGCTCAGCACAGTGCTTGGACTCGGCGCAACCCACCCGGGCTCTGGGAGGCTGCCCAAAGGAGAGGGTGTGCGGTGAGCTGTTTGGACTGAAAGAGACCACCCCTGAACATAGGGGGCTGCCCAGAGGAGAAGGAGAAATACGGGCTCGGCACGTTCTAGCTGCACCAGGGCTCCGGGCGGCTATCCGGAGGAGCAGCATGGTGAGTAGTTTGGACCCAGAGCATCTGCTCCTAAACACAGGGGGGTTGTATGGAGAAGGAGGAGGAGTGCGGCGGGGTGCTTGGGCACGAAGTGACTGCACCAGGGCTACGGGTGGCAGTCGGGACGAGGAGGTGCACAGTGAGTTCCTGGGACTCGTGACGAATGCACAAGATCTCTGGGTCACTGCCTGGTGGAGAAGGAGGTGCGTGGTGGGTCACTTGGACTTAGAGCGACTGCACGGAACACCAGGTGGCTGCCAGAGGAAAAGGCGTGTGGTGGGTCACTGGGACTCGGAGCGACTGTAAGGGGCTCCAGGTGGCTGCTCAGAGGAGGGGCCGCATAGCCAGGCGAAAAGTGCAGAGCAGGGTCCCAGGGCCTAGGCGGATTCTTGGTGGAAGAGCCGCACAGACAAACTGAGGGGCGGAGCCTTTGCTCCAGGACTGCAGGCAGCTTCTCTGAGGAGAGGCAGCCTAAGGAGATTCGTCTGCGAAGGGTGAGGCTTCCAGGCCCAGGGGGTAGGCCCGGGTCCCTGGGAATATTGCAGAAGAAGGCTGCCCAGCCCAGGCGTTAGTTGTGAATTGAACGGAACCTCTGGGAGGGGAACCGACCAGCGAGACCTCCCTACCGGGTGAGTCCTCCCTGTCGGGTGAGGTTCTCCAAAAAGGACTGTAAAACCAGAGACACAGGCCCAAACTGGCCTTGCATCAGCCCACATCCTACTTCCCCTTTGGATGACCATTCCTCAGCAAGTGAAGGTACCTCTGCCCACTAGCAGGGAATATACCCCACCAGAAGGACACCACCCCTAGGGAGTCACCTTCCTTGTGGAGCACTGCATTATCAACCTCCAAGACTTCAAGCTACTGAAGGCTAAGAGGGGATATACTAGAAATCTTCAGGGATATTATAAGTCAATAGAGGAAATCTGCAATATCACAGCGGTCAACTGATACCTGAACAATATGAGAAACCAAGGAAAGAAAATGCTGCAAACAAATCTAGATGTTACATCAATGAAACCCAACGACAGCATGGCAGAAGAAATGACAGAAAAGGAGTTCAGAATGTACATAATTAAAATGCTCAGGGAAGCAAATGACGAGATGCAAGAGCAAATGCAGGCACTGAATGATCACACCAATCGACAGTTAAAAGAGCAAATACAGGAAGCAAAAGATCATTTCAATAAAGAGTTAGAGATATTGAAAAAACAAACAAACAAACAGAAATCCTTGAAATGAAGGAAACAATAAACCAAATTAAGAACTCCATAGAAAGCATAACCAATAGGATAGAACACCTGGAAGACAGAACCTCAGATATGGAAGACAAAATATTTAACCTTGAAAACAAAGTGAACCAAACAGAGAAGATGGTAAGAAATCATGAACAGAATCTCCAAGAACTATGGGATATCATGAAAAGGCCAAATTTAAGAATTATTGGGATTGAGGAAGGCTTAGAGAAACAGACCAAAGGAATGAACAATCTATTCAATGAAATACTATCAGAAAATTTCCCAAATATGAAGAATGAAATGGAAGATCAAGTACAAGAGGCTTATAGGACTCCAAATATACAAAATTACAACAGACCCACACCAAGGCACATTATAATGAAAATACCTAACGTACAAAATAAAGACAGAATTTTAAAGGCCGCGAGAGAAAAGAATCAGATTACATTCGGGGGAAACCAATAAGAATAAAAGCAGATTTTTCAATCCAGACCCTAAAAGCTAGAAGGGCCTGGAACAACATTTAGAAGCCCTGAAAGAAAATGGATGCCAACCAAGAATCTTATACCCAGCAAAACTTACCTTCAAATTTGACGATGAAATAAAATCCTTCCATGATAAACAAAAGCTAAAAGAATTTACAAAAAGAAAGCCAGCATTACAGAACATTCTCAGCAAAATATTCCACGAGGAAGAGATGAAAAACAAAGAAGCAAATCGGCAATGGGAGGAACTATCCTAGAAGAACTGTCAAATAAAAGAAGAACCAAGTCGTGTCAAAATAAATAAATAAATAAAATGAACCAAATGACCGGGAATACTAATCATATCTCAATAATAACCTTGAATATTAATGGCCTGAACTCATCAATCAAAGGACATAGACTGACAGATTGGATCAAAAAGAAAGATCCAACAATACGTTGCCTGCAAGAGACTCACCTCGTAGAAAGAGATACCCATAGACTAAAGGTGAAAGGATGGGGAAAAACATACCATGCACATGGACTCAGCAAAAAAGCTGGGGTATCCATCCTCATTTCAGATAATGTGGAGTTCAAGTCAAAACTAGTCAAAACGGATAAAGAAGGACATTACATACTGCTTAAGGGAACCATAAATCAGCAACACATAACAATCATAAACATCTATGCCCCAAACAGTGGCTCATCCATGTATGTCAAACAAATCCTTCTCAATTTCAGAAACCAAATAGACTATAACACAATAATACTAGGTGATTTTAACACACCTCTCTCACCACTGGACAGATCTTCCAAACAAAAATTGAACAAAGAAACCATAGATCTCAATAACACAATCAATAATTTAGACTTAACGGACATTTATAGAATATACCATCCAACCAAGAGCGAATACACTTTCTTCTCAGCAGCACATGGATCCTTCTCTAAAATAGACCACATATTATGCCACAAAGCTAATGTAAGCAAATACAAGAAGATAGAGACACTACCTTGTATTCTATCAGATCATAATGGATTGAAGTTAGAAATAAATGAAAGAGTAAAAAACAGAAGCTACTCCAACACCTGGAGATTAAACAATATGCTATTACATGATGAATGGATAACAGAAGATATTAGGAAGGAAACTAAAAAATTCTTAGAGGTAAATGAGAACAAAGAAACATCATACCAAAATCTTTGGGACACTATGAAAGCAGTAGTTAGAGGAAAATTTATTTCATGGAGCACAGTCAATAAAAGAAGTAAAAATCAACAAATAAACAACCTAACACTACAGCTCAAAGCCCTAGAAAAAGAAGAACAGACCAACACCAAAAGTAGTAGAAGACAGGAAATAGTTAAACTCAGAGCTGAAATCAACGAAATTGAAACAAAAGAAACAATACAAAAAATTGACAAAATGAATAGTTGGTTCTTTGAAAAAATAAACAAAATTGATAAACCCTTAGCCACTCTAACAAAGAGAAGACGAAAGAAAACCCAAATCACCAAAATTCGGAATGAGCAAGGAAATATCACAACAGACACGATTGAAATACAAAACATAATTAGAAGCTATTTTGAAAATCTATATTCCAAAAAATAGAAAATTTCGAAGACATCAACAGGTTTCTAGAGACATATGAATTGCCTAAATTGAACGAGGAGGATACACAATTTAAATAGAACAATTTCAAGTAATGAAGTAGAAGAGGTCATCAAAAGCCTACCAACAAAGAAAAGTCCAGGACCAGATGGATTCTCAGCCGAGTTCTACAAAACCTTTAAAGAAGAGCTCATTCCAATACTTCTCAAAGTATTCCATGAAATAGAAGAGGAGGGAACCCTCCCAAACTCATTCTATGAAGCCAATATTACCCTGATACCCAAACCAGACAGAGACAAATCGAGGAAAGAAAATTTCAGACCGATATCATTAATGAACTTTGACGCAGAAATTCTCAACAAAATTTTAGCAAATCGCTTACAAAAATATATTAAAAAGATAGTGCACCACGATCAAGTGAGTTTTATCCCAGGGATGCAAGGTTGGTTCAACATCTGGAAATCAATAAATGTAATTCACCACATCAATAGACTTAAAGTCAAGAATCACATGATTATTTCAATAGATGCAGAAAAAGCATTTGATAAAATACAGCACCCCTTCATGCTCAAAACACTAGAAAAAATAGGGATAGTGGGAACATTCCTTAACAATGTAAAGGCCATCTATGCTAAGCCCATGGCCAATATCATTCTAAATGGTGAAAAACTGAAAGCATTCCCCCTAAAAACTGGAACAAGGCAGGGATGCCCTCTTTCACCACTCCTATTCAACATCGTTCTTGAGACTCTAGCCAGAGCAATTAGACAGACCAAGGAAATTAAAGGAATACGAATAGGAAAAGAAGAACTCAAACTATCCCTATTTGCAGATGATATGATTATCTACTTAGAGGAACCAGGAAATTCCACCAGAAAACTTTTAGAACTCATAAGTGAATTCAGTAAAGTAGCAGGTTACAAGATCAATGCTCATAAATCCAACGCATTTTTATACATAAGTGATGAATCCTCAGAAAGAGAAATTATGAAAACTACCCCATTCACAATAGCATCGAAAAAAATAAAATACTTGGGAATCAATCTCACAAAAGAGGTGAAAGCCCTCTACAATGAGAACTACAGAACACTAAAGAAAGAAATTAAAGAAAACCTTAGAAGATGGAAAGATCTCCCATGTTCTTGGATAGGCCGAATTAATATTGTCAAAATGGCCATACTACCAAAAGTGCTATGCAGATTCAATGCAATTCCAATTAAAATCCCAATGATGTACCTTACAGAAATAGAGCAAGCAATCATGAAATTCATCTGGAAGAATAAGAAACCCAGAATAGCTAAAGGAATCCTTCACAGGAAAAATGAAGCAGGGGGTATCGCAATACCCGAACTTCAACTTTATTACAAAGCAATAGTAACAAAGACGGCATGGTATTGGTACCAAAATAGACAGGTAGATCAATGGTACAGAATAGAGGACATGGACACAAACCCAAATAAATACAACTTTCTAATACTAGACAAAGGTGCCAAAAATATGCAATGGAGAAAAGATAGCCTCTTCAACAAATGGTGCTGGGAGAATTGGAAATCCATATGCAACAGAATGAAATTAAACCCATATCTCTCACCCTGCACAAAACTCAACTCAAAATGGATTAAGGACCTTGGAATCAGACCAGAGACTCTGCAGATTATAGAAGAAAAAGTAGGTCCCGATCTTCAACATGTCGGCCTAGGACCAGACTTCCTCAACAGGACTCCCATAGCCCAAGAAATAAAAGCAAGAATCAATAACTGGGATAGATTCAAACTAAAAAGCTTTCTCTCAGCAAAGGAAACTATCAGTAATGTGAAGAAAGAGCCTACAGAGTGGGAGAATATCTTTGCCAATCATACTTCAGATAGAGCACTAATCTCCAGAATCCATAAAGAACTCAAAAAACTCTACACCAAGAATACAAATAATCCAATCAACAAATGGGCTAAGGAAAGGAACAGACACTTCACAGAAGAAGATGTACAAGCAATCAACAAACACATGAAAAAATGTTCAACATCTCTAGTAATAAGAGAAATGCAAATCAAAACCACCCTAAGATTCCATCTCACCCCAATTAGAATGGCGATTATCAAAAATACAAGCAACAGGTGTTGGCGAGGATGTGGGGAGAAAGGTACACTCATACACTGCTGGTGGGGCTGCAAATTAGTGCAGCCACTCTGGAAAACAGTGTGGAGATTCCTTAGAAAACTTGGAATGGATCCACCATTTGACCCAGTTCTCCCACTCCTTGGTCTATACCCAAAGGACTTAAAATCAGCATACTACAGAGATACAGCCACATCAATGTTCATAGCTGCTTAATTCACAATAGCCAGATTGTGGAACCAACCTAGATGTCCTTCAATTGATGAGTGGATAAAGAAACTGTGGTATACATATACAATGGAATATTACTCTGCCATAAAGAATGATAAAATTATGGCATTTGCAGGCAAATGGATGAAATTGGAGACCATCATGCTAAGTGAGGTAAGCCAATCTCAAAAAATTAAAGGACTAATGATCTCGCTGATAAGTGGATGATGACACATAAGTGGGAGGGTGGGGGGAGTTAGTGTTAGGGTTAGGGTTGGGGTTAGGGTTAGAGTTAGGGAGGGGGACAAGAATGGAGGAAGAAAGGACTGTTTAGAGGGAAAAGAAGGGTGGGAGGGGTGGGGGGGAAGGGAAAAAATAATAGAATGAATCAAACAACATTACCATATGTAAATTTATGTTTATACAAATGGTATTCCTTTAACACATGTACAAACAAACAACATGTATCCCATTTATTTACAAGAAAAAAAAATTTTTAAAAAAAACAGCATGATATTGCCATAAAATAGACATGGAGACCAATGGAATAAAATACCCTGAGATAAATCCACACAGATATAGTTATTTGACAGTTATCCTTAACAAAGATGCCAAAAACGCATGTTGGAAAAAAAATAGCCTTTTTAATAAATGGTGCTAAGAACATTGGATATTCATATGTATAAGAATGAAACTAGATCTTTATCTCTCACCCTGAACAAAAATCAATAGCAAAGGACAAAAATAAGATCATGAAGAGTGAATCTACAGAATGGAAGAACATCTTTGCCAGCTACTCTTCTGACAGGGCGTTAGTTTCAAGAATATATGAAGAACTCAAAAAATTTAACACCAAAAAGCAAATAACCTATCAATAAATGGGCAAATAATCTAATCAGACTTTTCTCAAAAGGAGAAATAAAAAATACAGCAAATAGTTGAAAAAATATTCAACATCCCTTGCAATCAGGAAATGCAAATCAGAAATGCATTGAGATTTCATCTCACTGCAGTTAGAATGACAATAATCAAGAATACATAGAACAATAAATGCTGTCAAGGATGTATGGAAAAAGTACACTCATATTTTGTTTGTGGTATTGTAAATTAGTACAACCACTCTGGAAGGCAGTATGGAGATTCTGTGAAAGACTAGGAATGGAGTCACCTTATGACCCATTCATTCTACTCTGACATTTTCCAAAAGGGACTGATATCAGCATACTCTAGTGATGCAGGCATATCAATAATTAAAACAATAGCCTACTTATGGAATGAGCTCAGGTGCACGTCAAAAGGTGAAAGGATAAGGAAAATATATTCATGGTAGCATTTTACTCAGTCATAAAGAAGGATGAAGTTATATCATTTCCTGGTAAATGGATGGATATGGAGAACATCATGCTAAGTGAAGTAAGCCAAACACAAAGTCGATGGTCAAATGTTTTTCTCTCACATGCAGAAGCTAGAAAGAAATAAGTTAGTAAAAACGGGGGAGGGATCCCATGAAAATAGAAAGGAGATCCATGGAATAGAGGAAGGAGATTGAAGGAGAGGGAGAAGGGATGAGAAAGGGGAGAAGCTGTGAAATGAAATTGACAAAATTATGCTGTGTACATGTGTGAATATACCATAGTGTATTACACCTTCATGGATTTCTATAAAGCACCAACTAAAGCACAATAAATAAAGAGAAGGAAGACAAGTAGAATAGGGGAAGGGGAAAGGGGAAAGGGAGGAGATGAGGGAAAGTGGAAGTCATGGGGACTGTAATGGATCAAATTTTATTCCATGCATGTAGGGGTATGTCAAAATAAACCCTAATATGGTGTATAATTATAAGGCACTGATAAAAACATTTTAAAAAAGAACTCAAAAGACTTAACACAAGAAAAACAAAAAACCCAATCAATAAATGGGCAAATAATCTAAACAGAGTTTTATTTTTAAAGGAGGTAATACAAATGGCCAATATATATGTGAAAAAAAATGTTCAACATTCTTAGCAATTGGGGAAATGCAAGTCAAAATTACATTGAGATTTCATTCCACTCCAGTTAGAATGACAATAATCAAGAATACAAATAACAAATCCCAGTAGAGATGTGGGGGAAAGGGCATACTCATACATTGTTCGTTGGACTGAAAATTAGTACAACCATTTAGGAAAGAAGTATGGAGATTCCTCAAAAGACTAGTAATGGAAACGCCATTTGGCCCAGCTACCTCACTCCTTGGTATTTATTCAATTGAATCCAAATCAGCATACTATAGTGATTCATGCATTCCAGTGCAATTTACAATAGCCAATTTTTGAAACAGCTTCAGTTCCCATCACCAGATGAATCAATAAAGAAATGTGGTATATATACACAATGGAGTTTTATTAAGCCATAAAGAAGAATGAATTTATGTAATTTCTTGGTAAATGAATGGAACCAAAGAACATCATACTAGGTGAAAGAAGAAGTCAGAAAGTCAAGGGTCATATGTTTTTCTCTTATGAAGAAACTAGAGAGGAAAAAAAATAAATAAAAAAGGAATCTCACGAAAGTAGATGGGAAACTGATAAGAATAGAGGAAATTGAGAGGGGCCAAGGAGGGGAGGCCCTGGGGAAGTAATAGGGAACAAAATCAACAAAATTATGTTGTCAAGATATCAGTATACTACAATGAATCCTGTGTTTGCATATAATAATAATACATTAACTAAAAAATTAAAAAAAGATCATAGAAGTGAGACTAGTGGAGTAGAACAAGTGGATCCAGGGAGAGAGGATGGGAGGGGAAAGGGAGATACTATGGAATGTGATTGATCAAATTGTGTTATAGGCATATGTTAATTTGGCAACATAAATCCAACTGTTATGTATAATTATAATGAACAAATAAAAAAGAATACTTCACAACAGGTGTTATGTACATTCTATTACATAAATTCATACAGTAAATAAAAGTCAGGTTTCCCCTTTTCGTGATACTAGGATTGCTCAGTGTGTTGAAATGATGTCACCTGGAGCTCTCCATTAGAAAGATACCATCAACCCTTTACCTAATGTTTTTAACAATCTTTGATGATTGCAGCTTAGGTCCATTATTTCATTAAAGGTTGCAAAATTACATTTTCTAGTTCTGTTATTTCTCCTACCTTTATTAATTGGAATTTTTCTATAAAGAGAAACTTTATTTATCACCCATTTAGTTACCTTGAATTATAGTGTATACTGAAAAGGTAGGGTAAGTGTTTGATACCTCCCCTTTTAAAACATCCATTTTCAGAATGAGTTGGTATCCTAGCAACCTTCAATAGTGACCAATCAAGTCTTTTAAGTATTGTTATGGATTTTTATAAACTTAATGTGTTTTGATCCACTGCAGTTATTATTCATTTTGATTCTAAAATTGTATCATATCAGGTCAGTGGGGATCTTTTCAAGTAGATTTCTGTTTTCTTTTGTCATAGCATCCCTTTGGTTTGATGAGATGTTTCAGGCTCATCTGGCACAATTGCAAATCCAGAAGTGGAGTCAACCATCTTGCCAAAGAGCTCTAGTTCTGCTTGATGGGAAATGGTATTTAGACAGCATAATCTGAGGACTGGGTTTCCTCATCAGTAGTATTTTAGTCATATCTTTTCTTTGGAAGATCAGGGAAATAACATTTTTCAAAAGAGAAAAATGACAAGTTCATAATGACATTTCAAAGTCAAATTTAAGAATATGCATTGGGGGCTCAGTGTATAGCTCAGTGTA